>NC_141024.2:77952500-78130000 GCF_052040795.2 Danio rerio | reverse complement strand
CAGTGGTCCCTTTTCTGCCCAATTTTACGGAAGCAGAACAGCAGAGAGGACGCAGAGCTTCCTAGTGAAGCCCTTCAACTTTGGCCAAGGAGTCTACATTTGGATGTGAGCGGAAGCATGCAGTATCTCTTCGCAAGTCTGTTTGCTCAAGCAGAGAGGTCATTCTCAAGCATCCTAAAAGGGCTGGCTGGCAGCGGTGGGATTCGAACCCACGCCCCCGAAGAGACTGGAGCCTTAATCCAGCGCCTTAGACCGCTCGGCCACGCTACCTTACAAAGCTGCTTTCCCTGAGCAGTTTCGACACCAACTTGTTTCAAGTAGCGCAACAGCTCTGGGAAATCAGTTCAATTTAGCCATGCCTAGCTGGAGCTCCTCCACAAAGAAAGAGACCTCCTTAATACCAGCTTAGGAAGCACTCCTGCCTTCCTGTCAACCACAGTTCTGTCTCTATTTGAGCACACCTCAAGGCATTTAAAGTCTTCTCCTTACGGCAGCCAGCTGCGATGCATTTAAAGGGCCATGAAACCCCCTCGTTTCAGCAGGGTGTTTTCACACCTCCACTTTGGAAAAAGTCAGAAAAGTGGGGGTGTCCAGCTCTGTTTAGGGGGGAGTGTCGGAGGAACTAAAGTGGGAGGGTGTGGGAGTGTCTATTTGGGCACGCGCGAGTTTCAGTCAAAATACACACACAGGAGAAAGAGATGGTGTTTAACCTACATGGACATCTGTAGTGGAATTATTTGCCAAATTATTAACTGGTGGACTTTAACTGCAGTTTGGCTCTTTCATTCAGGGAATTCATTCATGTCCCTCGCGACAAACGCGATATTTGATTCGAGGAGCTGCTCTAAGCGTGTATTTTTCATGCAATGTTTGATACCGCACGGCGAATGACAGAAAAAAACTCCGCATTTCCCGGAAACTTAGACGCACACGGCAGGTAGCGTCAGAAAGCCGCGTGTGTTATTCCGGTCACAAAATGCGGTGCTAACATGTTTGCCCTCAGTGCAATAGTTAACTTAATTCGATACGAACAAACTGAATAAACAAAGAGCACTGGTCGCTCACTTACCAAATCTGTAGAGACAGGTCAATCACCAGCAACTAGAGCCGCGTCTGAAGAGAAGACTACATCCGGAATCCGGATCTCAGCGTTTGCAGATGAGAACAGCTCTCAGGTAAACAATAATCCCCCTTAGACACGTAAGTTATTGTTGTCGAGCGTCGCGTACACTGTTAATCCACACGTGAGACTGAGCTCTCACAGAGAGAAAATGAAAACGAAACTTAACTGCAGCAAAATTTAAAAGCAACACTTCACGCTTGTTTTGCCAACACAACGTGGCGTCTCTGTGGTGTAAAGACGGTGACACTAATGAATATTAATGAAGTTGCACAATAGAGCGCGCTGATTGGTTTGAACCAAGGCTTACTCATGCATTAATGCATCACACTGTAAGACGTAATAAGGCACACTCTGGCACAGACGCCCAGTCTGCACGCTGGAATACACGCTATTATGTCATGACCGTGACGCAGCTTCAAAAATTCGTTTCAAACAGGAAGTACGAATTTGCTTGAAATAACGCAAAAACAACCAATTTACACTTTTTAGTGAAATATAGGTGTCCTAATAGTGTTTTTAGCAGTGTGGGACACATATACGACTGTCAATAGCTCAAAAAATGTGTTTTGGTGTTTCGTGACCCTTTAAGCACCTAATTACAAGGTAACTGTTATTTCACAAAAGAGTGAAAGTTACTGATTCCATCACAGCAGACCCCACATTGTTGTTGTTATTATATTCAAATCCAGTTATAGAGTATTACTACTCTAATTGTGAATCTTTACTGTTCCTGTTTCAATAGGGTGCTCTTGCTAAAAGGAGCAATGGCAAAGAGAGACTTCCAGTGCAGACTTTGTTAAGATGCTGCAATCTAATTGTGGGAAAAAAGACACTTGCTCCTGAGCAGATTCGAGCTTGGGGATGTGTTGCTGTCACACCAACGAGTCTGCCGTGAGTTTCAAAGAACACATTATACTGACTAGTTGACGACTTAAATTTACTCTTTCACTTCCAGCGTTCACACACTCAAGCAGTTTGGCCGTGTTTAAAACCACATCTGGCAGCGGTGGGATTCGAACCCACGCCCCCGAAGAGACTGGAGCCTAATTCCAGCGCCTTAGACCCCTCGGCCACGCTACCCTCGATGAATTCATGCAGTGGTCCCTTTTCTGCCCAATTTTACGGAAGCAGAACAGCAGAGAGGACGCAGAGCTTCCTAGTGAAGCCCTTCAACTTTGGCCAAGGAGTCTACATTTGGATGTGAGCGGAAGCATGCAGTATCTCTTTGCAGGTCTGTTTGCTCAAGCAGAGAGGTCATTCTCAAGCATCCTAAAAGGGCTGCCTGGCAGCGGTGGGATTCGAACCCAACCCCCCGAAGAGACTGGAGCCTTAATCCAGCGCCTTAGACCGCTCGGCCACGCTACCTTACAAAGCTGCTTTCCCTGAGCAGTTTCGACACCAACTTGTTTCAAGTAGCACAACAGCACTGGGAAATCAATTCAATTTAGCCATGCCTTGCTGGAGCTCCTCCACAAAGAAAAAGAGCTCCTTAATACCAGCTTAGGAAGCACTCCCACCTTCCTGTCAACCACAGTTCTGTCTCTATTTGAGCCCTACTCAAGGCATTTGAAGTCTTCTCCTAACGGCAGCCAGCTGCAATGCATTTAAACCTGATTACAAGGTAACTGTTATTTCACAAAAGAGTGAAAGTTACTGATTCCATCACAGCAGACCCCACATTGTTGTTGTTATTATATTCAAATCCAGTTATAGAGTATTACTACTCTAATTGTGAATCTTTACTGTTCCTGTTTCAATAGGGTGCTCTTGCTAAAAGGAGCAATGGCAAAGAGAGACTTCCAGTGCAGACTTTGTTAAGATGCTGCAATCTAATTGTGGGAAAAAAGACACTTGCTCCTGAGCAGATTCGAGCTTGGGGATGTGTTGCTGTCACACCAACGAGTCTGCCGTGAGTTTCAAAGAACACATTATACTGACTAGTTGCCAACTTAAATGTACTCTCTCACTTCCAGCGTTCACTGAGAATGCACACACACTCAAGCAGTTTGGCCTTGTTTAAAACCACACCTGGCAGCGGTGGGATTTGAACCCACGCCCCCGAAGAGACTGGAGCCTAAATGCAGCGCCTTAGACCCCTCGGCCACGCTACCCTCAATGAATTTATGCAGTGGTCCCTTTTCTGCCCAATTTTACGGGAGCAGAACAGCAGAGAGGACGCAGAGCTTCCTAGTGAAGCCCTTCAACTTTGGCCAGGGAGTCTACATTTGGATGTGAGCGGAAGCATGCAGTATCTCTTCGCAAGTCTGTTTGCTCAAGCAGAGAGGTCATTCTCAAGCATCCTAAAAGGACTGCCTGGCAGCGGTGGCATTCGAACCCACGCCCCAGAAGAGACTGGAGCCTTAATCCAGCGCCTTAGACCGCTCGGCCACACTACCTTACAAAGCTGCTTTCCCTGAGCAGTTTCGACACCAACTTGTTTCAAGTAGCGCAACAGCTCTGGGAAATCAGTTCAATTTAGCCATGCCTAGCTGGAGCTCCTCCACAAAGAAAGAGACCTCCTTAATACCAGCTTAGGAAGCACTCCTGCCTTCCTGTCAACCACAGTTCTGTCTCTATTTGAGCACACCTCAAGGCATTTAAAGTCTTCTCCTTACGGCAGCCAGCTGCGATGCATTTAAGCACCTAATTACAAGGTAACTGTTATTTCACAAAAGAGTGAAAGTTACTGATTCCATCACAGCAGACCCCACATTGTTGTTGTTATTATATTCAAATCCAGTTATAGAGTATTACTACTCTAATTGTGAATCTTTACTGTTCCTGTTTCAATAGGGTGCTCTTGCTAAAAGGAGCAATGGCAAAGAGAGACTTCCAGTGCAGACTTTGTTAAGATGCTGCAATCTAATTGTGGGAAAAAAGACACTTGCTCCTGAGCAGATTCGAGCTTGGGGATGTGTTGCTGTCACACCAACGAGTCTGCCGTGAGTTTCAAAGAACACATTATACTGACTAGTTGACGACTTAAATTTACTCTTTCACTTCCAGCGTTCACTGCGAACGCTCACACACTCAAGCAGTTTGGCCGTGTTTAAAACCAAATCTGGCAGCGGTGGGATTCAACCCACGCCCCCGAAGAGACTGGAGCCTAAATCCAGCGCCTTAGACCCCTCGGCCACGCTACCCTCGATGAATTCATGCAGTGGTCCCTTTTCTGCCCAATTTTTACGGAAGCAGAACAGCAGAGAGGACGCAGAGCTTCCTCGTGAAGCCCTTCAACTTTGGCCAAGGAGTCTACATTTGGATGTGAGCGGAAGCATGCAGTATCTCTTCGCAAGTCTGTTTGCTCAAGCAGAGAGGTCATTCTCAAGCATCCTAAAAGGGCTGGCTGGCAGCGGTGGGATTCGAACCCACGCCCCCGAAGAGACTGGAGCCTTAACCCAGCGCCTTAGACCGCTCGGCCACACTACCTTACAAAGCTGCTTTCCCTGAGCAGTTTCGACACCAACTTGTTTCAAGTAGCACAACAGCACTGGGAAATCAATTCAATTTAGCCATGCCTTGCTGGAGCTCCTCCACAAAGAAAAAGAGCTCCTTAATACCAGCTTAGGAAGCACTCCCACCTTCCTGTCAACCACAGTTCTGTCTCTATTTGAGCCCTACTCAAGGCATTTGAAGTCTTCTCCTAACGGCAGCCAGCTGCAATGCATTTAAACCTGATTACAAGGTAACTGTTATTTCACAAAAAAGTGAAAGTTACTGATTCCATCACAGCAGACCCCACATTGTTGTTGTTATTATATTCAAATCCAGTTAAAGAGTATTACTACTCTAATTGTGAATCTTTACTGTTCCTGTTTCAATAGGGTGCTCTTGCTAAAAGGAGCAATGGCAAAGAGAGACTTCCAGTGCAGACTTTGTTAAGATGCTGCAATCTAATTGTGGGAAAGACACTTGATCCGGAGCAGATTCGAGCTTGGGGATGTGTTGCTGTCACACCAACGAGTCTGCCATGAGTTTCAAAGAACACATTATACTGACTAGTTGACGACTTAAATTTACTCTCTCACTTCCAGCGTTCACTGCGAACGCTCACACACTCAAGCAGTTTGGCCGTGTTTAAAACCACATCTGGCAGCGGTGGGATTCGAACCCACGCCTCCGAAGAGAGTGGAGCCTAAATCCAGCGCCTTAGACCCCTCGGCCACGCTACCCTCGATGAATTTATGCAGTGGTCCCTTTTCTGCCCAATTTTACAGAAGCAGAACAGCAGAGAGGACGCAGAGCTTCCTAGTGAAGCCCTTCAACTTTGGCCAGGGAGTCTACATTTGGATGTGAGCGGAAGCATGCAGTATCTCTTCGCAAGTCTGTTTGCTCAAGCAGAGAGGTCATTCTCAAGCATCCTAAAAGGGCTGGCTGGCAGCGGTGGGATTCGAACCCACGCCCCAGAAGAGACTGGAGCCTTAATCCAGCGCCTTAGACCGCTCGGCCACACTACCTTACAAAGCTGCTTTCCCTGAGCAGTTTCGACACCAACTTGTTTCAAGTAGCGCAACAGCTCTGGGAAATCAGTTCAATTTAGCCATGCCTAGCTGGAGCTCCTCCACAAAGAAAGAGACCTCCTTAATACCAGCTTAGGAAGCACTCCTGCCTTCCTGTCAACCACAGTTCTGTCTCTATTTGAGCACACCTCAAGGCATTTAAAGTCTTCTCCTTACGGCAGCCAGCTGCGATGCATTTAAGCACCTAATTACAAGGTAACTGTTATTTCACAAAAGAGTGAAAGTTACTGATTCCATCACAGCAGACCCCACATTGTTGTTGTTATTATATTCAAATCCAGTTATAGAGTATTACTACTCTAATTGTGAATCTTTACTGTTCCTGTTTCAATAGGGTGCTCTTGCTAAAAGGAGCAATGGCAAAGAGAGACTTCCAGTGCAGACTTTGTTAAGATGCTGCAATCTAATTGTGGGAAAAAAGACACTTGCTCCTGAGCAGATTCGAGCTTGGGGATGTGTTGCTGTCACACCAACGAGTCTGCCGTGAGTTTCAAAGAACACATTATACTGACTAGTTGACGACTTAAATTTACTCTTTCACTTCCAGCGTTCACACACTCAAGCAGTTTGGCCGTGTTTAAAACCACATCTGGCAGCGGTGGGATTCGAACCCACGCCCCCGAAGAGACTGGAGCCTAATTCCAGCGCCTTAGACCCCTCGGCCACGCTACCCTCGATGAATTCATGCAGTGGTCCCTTTTCTGCCCAATTTTACAGAAGCAGAACAGCAGAGAGGACGCAGAGCTTCCTAGTGAAGCCCTTCAACTTCGGCCAGGGAGTCTACATTTGGATGTGAGCGGAAGCATGCAGTATCTCTTCGCAAGTCTGTTTGCTCAAGCAGAGAGGTCATTCTCAAGCATCCTAAAAGGACTGCCTGGCAGCGGTGGGATTCGAACCCACGCCCCAGAAGAGACTGGAGCCTTAATCCAGCGCCTTAGACCGCTCGGCCACACTACCTTACAAAGCTGCTTTCCCTGAGCAGTTTCGACACCAACTTGTTTCAAGTAGCGCAACAGCTCTGGGAAATCAGTTCAATTTAGCCATGCCTAGCTGGAGCTCCTCCACAAAGAAAGAGACCTCCTTAATACCAGCTTAGGAAGCACTCCTGCCTTCCTGTCAACCACAGTTCTGTCTCTATTTGAGCACACCTCAAGGCATTTAAAGTCTTCTCCTTACGGCAGCCAGCTGCGATGCATTTAAGCACCTAATTACAAGGTAACTGTTATTTCACAAAAGAGTGAAAGTTACTGATTCCATCACAGCAGACCCCACATTGTTGTTGTTATTATATTCAAATCCAGTTATAGAGTATTACTACTCTAATTGTGAATCTTTACTGTTCCTGTTTCAGTAGGGTGCTCTTGCTAAAAGGAGCAATGGCAAAGAGAGACTTCCAGTGCAGACTTTGTTAAGATGCTGCAATCTAATTGTGGGAAAGACACTTGCTCCTGAGCAGATTCGAGCTTGGGGATGTGTTGCTGTCACACCAACGAGTCTGCCGTGAGTTTCAAAGAACACATTATACTGACTAGTTGACGACTTAAATTTACTCTTTCACTTCCAGCGTTCACTGCGAACGCTCACACACTCAAGCAGTTTGGCCGTGTTTAAAACCAAATCTGGCAGCGGTGGGATTCAACCCACGCCCCCGAAGAGACTGGAGCCTAAATCCAGCGCCTTAGACCCCTCGGCCACACTACCCTCGATGAATTCATGCAGTGGTCCCTTTTCTGCCCAATTTTTACGGAAGCAGAACAGCAGAGAGGACGCAGAGCTTCCTCGTGAAGCCCTTCAACTTTGGCCAAGGAGTCTACATTTGGATGTGAGCGGAAGCATGCAGTATCTCTTCGCAAGTCTGTTTGCTCAAGCAGAGAGGTCATTCTCAAGCATCCTAAAAGGGCTGGCTGGCAGCGGTGGGATTCGAACCCACGCCCCCGAAGAGACTGGAGCCTTAACCCAGCGCCTTAGACCGCTCGGCCACACTACCTTACAAAGCTGCTTTCCCTGAGCAGTTTCGACACCAACTTGTTTCAAGTAGCACAACAGCACTGGGAAATCAATTCAATTTAGCCATGCCTTGCTGGAGCTCCTCCACAAAGAAAAAGAGCTCCTTAATACCAGCTTAGGAAGCACTCCCACCTTCCTGTCAACCACAGTTCTGTCTCTATTTGAGCCCTACTCAAGGCATTTGAAGTCTTCTCCTAACGGCAGCCAGCTGCAATGCATTTAAACCTGATTACAAGGTAACTGTTATTTCACAAAAAAGTGAAAGTTACTGATTCCATCACAGCAGACCCCACATTGTTGTTGTTATTATATTCAAATCCAGTTAAAGAGTATTACTACTCTAATTGTGAATCTTTACTGTTCCTGTTTCAATAGGGTGCTCTTGCTAAAAGGAGCAATGGCAAAGAGAGACTTCCAGTGCAGACTTTGTTAAGATGCTGCAATCTAATTGTGGGAAAGACACTTGATCCGGAGCAGATTCGAGCTTGGGGATGTGTTGCTGTCACACCAACGAGTCTGCCATGAGTTTCAAAGAACACATTATACTGACTAGTTGACGACTTAAATTTACTCTCTCACTTCCAGCGTTCACTGCGAACGCTCACACACTCAAGCAGTTTGGCCGTGTTTAAAACCACATCTGGCAGCGGTGGGATTCGAACCCACGCCTCCGAAGAGAGTGGAGCCTAAATCCAGCGCCTTAGACCCCTCGGCCACGCTACCCTCGATGAATTTATGCAGTGGTCCCTTTTCTGCCCAATTTTACAGAAGCAGAACAGCAGAGAGGACGCAGAGCTTCCTAGTGAAGCCCTTCAACTTTGGCCAGGGAGTCTACATTTGGATGTGAGCGGAAGCATGCAGTATCTCTTCGCAAGTCTGTTTGCTCAAGCAGAGAGGTCATTCTCAAGCATCCTAAAAGGACTGCCTGGCAGCGGTGGGATTCGAACCCACGCCCCAGAAGAGACTGGAGCCTTAATCCAGCGCCTTAGACCGCTCGGCCACACTACCTTACAAAGCTGCTTTCCCTGAGCAGTTTCGACACCAACTTGTTTCAAGTAGCGCAACAGCTCTGGGAAATCAGTTCAATTTAGCCATGCCTAGCTGGAGCTCCTCCACAAAGAAAGAGACCTCCTTAATACCAGCTTAGGAAGCACTCCTGCCTTCCTGTCAACCACAGTTCTGTCTCTATTTGAGCACACCTCAAGGCATTTAAAGTCTTCTCCTTACGGCAGCCAGCTGCGATGCATTTAAGCACCTAATTACAAGGTAACTGTTATTTCACAAAAGAGTGAAAGTTACTGATTCCATCACAGCAGACCCCACATTGTTGTTGTTATTATATTCAAATCCAGTTATAGAGTATTACTACTCTAATTGTGAATCTTTACTGTTCCTGTTTCAATAGGGTGCTCTTGCTAAAAGGAGCAATGGCAAAGAGAGACTTCCAGTGCAGACTTTGTTAAGATGCTGCAATCTAATTGTGGGAAAGACACTTGCTCCTGAGCAGATTCGAGCTTGGGGATGTGTTGCTGTCACACCAACGAGTCTGCCGTGAGTTTCAAAGAACACATTATACTGACTAGTTGACGACTTAAATTTACTCTTTCACTTCCAGCGTTCACTGCGAACGCTCACACACTCAAGCAGTTTGGCCGTGTTTAAAACCAAATCTGGCAGCGGTGGGATTCAACCCACGCCCCCGAAGAGACTGGAGCCTAAATCCAGCGCCTTAGACCCCTCGGCCACGCTACCCTCGATGAATTCATGCAGTGGTCCCTTTTCTGCCCAATTTTTACGGAAGCAGAACAGCAGAGTGGACGCAGAGCTTCCTCGTGAAGCCCTTCAACTTTGGCCAAGGAGTCTACATTTGGATGTGAGCGAAAGCATGCAGTATCTCTTCGCAAGTCTGTTTGCTCAAGCAGAGAGGTCATTCTCAAGCATCCTAAAAGGGCTGGCTGGCAGCGGTGGGATTCGAACCCACACCCCCGAAGAGACTGGAGCCTTAATCCAGCGCCTTAGACCGCTCGGCCACGCTACCTTACAAAGCTGCTTTCCCTGAGCAGTTTCGACACCAACTTGTTTCAAGTAGCACAACAGCACTGGGAAATCAATTCAATTTAGCCATGCCTTGCTGGAGCTCCTCCACAAAGAAAAAGAGCTCCTTAATACCAGCTTAGGAAGCACTCCCACCTTCCTGTCAACCACAGTTCTGTCTCTATTTGAGCCCTACTCAAGGCATTTGAAGTCTTCTCCTAACGGCAGCCAGCTGCAATGCATTTAAACCTGATTACAAGGTAACTGTTATTTCACAAAAAAGTGAAAGTTACTGATTCCATCACAGCAGACCCCACATTGTTGTTGTTATTATATTCAAATCCAGTTAAAGAGTATTACTACTCTAATTGTGAATCTTTACTGTTCCTGTTTCAATAGGGTGCTCTTGCTAAAAGGAGCAATGGCAAAGAGAGACTTCCAGTGCAGACTTTTTTAAGATGCTGCAATCTAATTGTGGGAAAGACACTTGCTCCTGAGCAGATTCGAGCTTGGGGATGTGTTGCTGTCACACCAACGAGTCTGCCATGAGTTTCAAAGAACACATTATACTGACTAGTTGACGACTTAAATTTACTCTCTCACTTCCAGCGTTCACTGCGAACGCTCACACACTCAAGCAGTTTGGCCGTGTTTAAAACCACATCTGGCAGCGGTGGGATTCGAACCCACGCCCCCGAAGAGAGTGGAGCCTAAATCCAGCGCCTTAGACCCCTCGGCCACGCTACCCTCGATGAATTTATGCAGTGGTCCCTTTTCTGCCCAATTTTACAGAAGCAGAACAGCAGAGAGGACGCAGAGCTTCCTAGTGAAGCCCTTCAACTTTGGCCAGGGAGTCTACATTTGGATGTGAGCGGAAGCATGCAGTATCTCTTCGCAAGTCTGTTTGCTCAAGCAGAGAGGTCATTCTCAAGCATCCTAAAAGGACTGCCTGGCAGCGGTGGGATTCGAACCCACGCCCCCGAAGAGACTGGAGCCTTAATCCAGCACCTTAGACCGCTCGGCCACGCTACCTTACAAAGCTGCTTTCCCTGAGCAGTTTCGACACCAACTTGTTTCAAGTAGCGCAACAGCTCTGGGAAATCAGTTCAATTTAGCCATGCCTAGCTGGAGCTCCTCCACAAAGAAAGAGACCTCCTTAATACCAGCTTAGGAAGCACTCCCGCCTTCCTGTCAACCACAGTTCTGTCTCTATTTGAGCCCTACTCAAGGCATTTGATGTCTTCTCCTAACGGCAGCCAGCTGCGATGCATTTAAACCTGATTACAAGGTAACTGTTATTTCACAAAAGAGTGAAAGTTACTAATTCCATCACAGCAGACCCCACATTGTTGTTGTTATTATATTCAAATCCAGTTATAGAGTATTACTACTCTAATTGTGAATCTTTACTGTTCCTTTTTCAATAGGGTGCTCTTGCTAAAAGGAGCAATGGCAAAGAGAGACTTCCAGTGCAGACTTTGTTAAGATGCTGCAATCTAATTGTGGGAAAGACACTTGCTCCTGAGCAGATTCGAGCTTGGGGATGTGTTGCTGTCACACCAACGAGTCTGCCGTGAGTTTCAAAGAACACATTATACTGACTAGTTGACGACTTAAATTTACTCTTTCACTTCCAGCGTTCACTGCGAACGCTCACACACTCAAGCAGTTTGGCCGTGTTTAAAAGCACATCTGGCAGCGGTGGGATTCGAACCCACGCCCCCGAAGAGACTGGAGCCTAATTCCAGCGCCTTAGACCCCTCGGCCACACTACCCTCGATGAATTCATGCAGTGGTCCCTTTTCTGCCCAATTTTACGGAAGCAGAACAGCAGAGAGGACGCAGAGCTTCCTAGTGAAGCCCTTCAACTTTGGCCAAGGAGTCTACATTTGGATGTGAGCGGAAGCATGCAGTATCTCTTTGCAAGTCTGTTTGCTCAAGCAGAGAGGTCATTCTCAAGCATCCTAAAAGGGCTGCCTGGCAGCGGTGGGATTCGAACCCACGCCCCCGAAGAGACTGGAGCCTTAATCCAGCGCCTTAGACCGCTCGGCCACGCTACCTTACAAAGCTGCTTTCCCTGAGCAGTTTCGACACCAACTTGTTTCAAGTAGCACAACAGCACTGGGAAATCAATTCAATTTAGCCATGCCTTGCTGGAGCTCCTCCACAAAGAAAAAGAGCTCCTTAATACCAGCTTAGGAAGCACTCCCACCTTCCTGTCAACCACAGTTCTGTCTCTATTTGAGCCCTACTCAAGGCATTTGAAGTCTTCTCCTAACGGCAGCCAGCTGCAATGCATTTAAACCTGATTACAAGGTAACTGTTATTTCACAAAAGAGTGAAAGTTACTGATTCCATCACAGCAGACCCCACATTGTTGTTGTTATTATATTCAAATCCAGTTATAGAGTATTACTACTCTAATTGTGAATCTTTACTGTTCCTGTTTCAATAGGGTGCTCTTGCTAAAAGGAGCAATGGCAAAGAGAGACTTCCAGTGCAGACTTTGTTAAGATGCTGCAATCTAATTGTGGGAAAAAAGACACTTGCTCCTGAGCAGATTCGAGCTTGGGGATGTGTTGCTGTCACACCAACGAGTCTGCCGTGAGTTTCAAAGAACACATTATACTGACTAGTTGACGACTTAAATTTACTCTTTCACTTCCAGCGTTCACACACTCAAGCAGTTTGGCCGTGTTTAAAACCACATCTGGCAGCGGTGGGATTCGAACCCACGCCCCCGAAGAGACTGGAGCCTAATTCCAGCGCCTTAGACCCCTCGGCCACGCTACCCTCGCTGAATTCATGCAGTGGTCCCTTTTCTGCCCAATTTTACGGAAGCAGAACAGCAGAGAGGACGCAGAGCTTCCTAGTGAAGCCCTTCAACTTTGGCCAAGGAGTCTACATTTGGATGTGAGCGGAAGCATGCAGTATCTCTTTGCAAGTCTGTTTGCTCAAGCAGAGAGGTCATTCTCAAGCATCCTAAAAGGGCTGCCTGGCAGCGGTGGGATTCGAACCCAACCCCCCATAGAGACTGGAGCCTTAATCCAGCGCCTTAGACCGCTCGGCCACGCTACCTTACAAAGCTGCTTTCCCTGAGCAGTTTCGACACCAACTTGTTTCAAGTAGCACAACAGCACTGGGAAATCAATTCAATTTAGCCATGCCTTGCTGGAGCTCCTCCACAAAGAAAAAGAGCTCCTTAATACCAGCTTAGGAAGCACTCCCACCTTCCTGTCAACCACAGTTCTGTCTCTATTTGAGCCCTACTCAAGGCATTTGAAGTCTTCTCCTAACGGCAGCCAGCTGCAATGCATTTAAACCTGATTACAAGGTAACTGTTATTTCACAAAAGAGTGAAAGTTACTGATTCCATCACAGCAGACCCCACATTGTTGTTGTTATTATATTCAAATCCAGTTATAGAGTATTACTACTCTAATTGTGAATCTTTACTGTTCCTGTTTCAATAGGGTGCTCTTGCTAAAAGGAGCAATGGCTAAGAGAGACTTCCAGTGCAGACTTTGTTAAGATGCTGCAATCTAATCGTGGGAAAGACACTTGCTCCTGAGCAGATTCGAGCTTTTTTTTTTTCTTTTTTCTTTATTAAAAAATACATCATCAACAATCTTGACATTTATACATACAAATATTAAAAGATAAAATATTTAAAAATCTTTAGGTAAGAAAACTTTAAAACCAGTCCAAGTTTGTACAATATATGGATTATTTTTTGTAATACATTTTTCAAAAATGTCCATCTTTTCATACATTTTGCAATAGTCATATATAACCATTATTTCCTCAGTCACAATCTGTTTATACAACAAAACCAATGGAATTTCTTTTTTATTTTGTTTCATAATATTTCTTCTTTTCCATATTGTAAATCTTGCAAGAGTCAACATATAATTAAGAGCAAACTTATTTTTTGTTTTCCCATTAAAACCAAATAAAAACAGTGTATCCCATTCTTCTAAAATAATGTTTTCATCATACAGAAAATTACACACCATTGTTTTCAACATCTTCATAAAATCACTCAACTTTTTACAATTTAAAAATAGGTGTAACACGCCTTCCTTTTTTTCCAAACACACTTTACACAAATCATCTTGTGATACCCCAATCTTTTTAAAGATGATCTCTGTCATTATGCAGTTGTGTCTTAACATAAAATCAAAGTTTTCCAATGCAGGACTTTTTAAAATTGATCTTACATTTTTCCATATATTTGAAGTATCAAAGTTTTCAAATAACTTTTCCCAAAATTCTCTTGATTTAGGTTTTTTAAACACAGTATTACACAAACATGTATAAAACATCTTGATAGGACAATCATTGATACTAATTTTATCTTCATCCATTTTTAAAAAAACTTTTATTTTTCTATTTTCAGTTTCTTTTTCATTCTCTTCAATAGTTTTGATCCAGTGATCTGGTAATGCTAATCTTAACTTCTTGTATTGATCTTCAATTTTTTCTTTATCATCTACATCTTCTATTTCCTCCAGTGTATCTATTATTGCTTGAGTCGGTAAATCATATAAAATGTCTTTTACTTGTCTAAAACCCACTGCATACCAGTTCTCATAAAACATTTGCTTTTTGCTTTTATTGTTCTGATTTAAAAATAAGGGTTGCTGTAAATAAAGTTTTCTCCCTTCAATCTCAGTTTGTATATTATTATAAAAGCATTTCCATGTTCTCAACACCTCTTTATAAAACTCAGGAATATTTTCTATCATGCGGTCTTTAAATGCCATCCATAAGAAATCATCTCCTATTTGTCCACATTTATTAATAAAATAACTCATTATGCTTTTCCATGGAATATTGTCTTCATTTAAAAACTTTTTTAATGTTTTAATTCTCATGCTTTTCATTCTTATCCATGGATCTATAAGTCCTAGTCCTCCCTCATCCACCTTTCCAATGATAGTGTTTTATGCAATTTTAGATGGTTTATTATCCCATAAAAACTTTAAAATCATAGTTTTTATTTTCTTATACACCCACGTAGGTAGACTAACAACACTTAAAACATACCACATCTTAGATAGAAAAAGAGAATTTAATACCAGTACTTTTCCTTTTAAAAACAATACTCTCTGTTTCCAAAAACATAATCTTTTTTCCATTTCATTTATAAGTTCGTCCCAAATTATTTCTCTAGTTTTAATTTCATCATATTTCAGTGTAATGCCTAAGATCTTTATGTAATTTTTTTGTTCTTTATATTCCCAATTTCCTTGTGGAACGTCTACTTTTCCCATCTTCATATATTCAGTTTTTTCTTTATTTACTTTTGCTCCCGATCCTCGACAATATTTATCAAATATTTCCATAGCTTTTCCAACACTTTTAAAATCTTTTAAAAATAGAGTGGTATCATCAGCATACTAAAAAATCTTCTGTTCTGTTCTATTGATTTCTATTTTAAACCCTTTAATTTCCTTTTCTCCATTTATAGCTAAGCCTAATGGTTCAGCAACTAATGTGTATAATAACGCTGATAAAGGACATCCTTGTCTTATAGATCTAGAAATCTCAATGTAATCGGTTAAAAATCCATTTATTTTAAAACAACTAAAAATATCTGTATAAAAACATTTTATCCACTTAATAAAATTCTCACCAAAGCCAAATTTTTGTATTATGTCAAATAAATAGCTATGCTCAACTCTATCAAAAGCCTTTTCTAGATCTATGCTGAATAAAAATCCTTCATCTTTTTTTTCTTTTATGTACCAGATTAAATCTCTGATGCTTGTTACTGTGTCTGCTATATCTCTTCCTATAACACCATAAGCCTGGTTAGTAGTAATAAGAGTGGGAACTACCTTTTTAAGCCTGTTTGCTAAAATCTTTGCTAATATTTTATAATCTGTATTAAGCATACTTAAAGGTCTATAATTTTGCAAATCATATTTATCACCTTTATTTTTATAAATTATTTTAATCATTCCTTTCTTCATACTCTCACTCAACTGTCCTTTTTTAAAAATAGCAATAAAAAGATCTTTTAAAATTGGAATTAAAACATCTTTAAAAGTCTTATAAAATTCGGATGACAAACCATCTAAACCAGGGCTTTTCCCATTACTTAATTGTGTTATAGCTTCATTGATCTCATCTTCAGTTATATCACTATCACACAGTTTTTTATCCTCTTCACTTACTTTAACCTTTATTTGATTTAATAAAAAATCCTTATCTTCTTCATGAACTCCTTTTGCTTTAAACAAAGTTTCATAGAAATCTTTAACGGTTCTTAAAATACTTTCTTTATCTTTGACAGTTTTCTCTTTTGTTGAGACATTCTTTATCAAATCTGCTTTTTGTCGTGTTTTTTCTAGATCATAAAAGAACTTTGTACTTCTTTCTCCTTCCACTGTATTTTTTATCTTACTTCTTATTCTAGCTCCCATACATTTTTCCTCTTCTAGTTTTTTCAGTTTCTCTTCTAATATCACTATTCTCCTAATATCCATATTTCCTTCTGTTATCTTTTCCATTTCATTCTCCCATTCTTTGTTTAATTGTCTTTCTTTAGCTCTTTTGGCTTTCTGCATTTTCTTTAAACATTCTATTGAAAATCTTTTGGCCTCTAATTTTACATTGTCCCACCACACACTTATTTCTTCCTCATATAACTCATCATTCACACTATTAATAATCATGTTTTCCATTTCAATTTTATAAAAATCATTCTTTAAAAGCTCTGTATTAAACACCCATACACCTGGTCCTCTTTCAACTCCACTGAAATCCATCATTACATACAGAAAATCATGGTCACTACAGCTAAAAATCTTGTAAAAAATATTTGAAATAAAAGATTCTAAATTTCTTGTACATAAAACATAGTCTAATCTGCTTTGTTTTAAAACTGTATTCACCCACTGTCTTCTTGAGTATTCTCTTTTGGCTTTATTTCTCTCTCTCCATACATCTACATGTTTATGTTTTTCAATCATGTGTTTCATTTCTCTTCTTCCAACATCTGCTCTATACACCATATGATCATCTACATCTATTCTTTCTAAAACAGTATTAAAATCTCCTAAAACAATAACATTATTCCATCCACTCATTAAAACACTTAGATCTTTAAAAAAAGTTACTCTTTCTAAGTCTTCATTTGGAGCATGTATATTACATATTGTTATTTCTTCATCCTTATTCATAATTTTAATAGTTAAAATCCTTCCATAATTATCTTTAAATAAAACATCAAATGTATATCCTATTCCCCTTCTAATTAGTATTGCCATGCCTTTTTTCTTATTTGGGTCATTATTATACAATATTTCCCCATCCCAACATTTTTTAAAATCATTAACAATGTTTTCATTCCATCCAGTCTCTTGTATACATATAACATCACATTTTTCTGTTAAAGCAATTACATTTTCAAACTTCACTTTGGATGACAGCCCTCTTACATTAATTGAAACCAAACATAAGTTGTTCATTAGAAATATAAAAGAAAACAAGCCATCCAAACAAAAGAAAATCCAAATGAAACAAATCCATCAATCATTTGTATTTTTATGATCTAAAATCTTAGATCAGTTCTGTCAGTTTTTAGTTTTGCTTTTGCTTCCTTACGTAATTTTTGTTTCTTAAGCACTTGCTGAATATTTAATTGTACAGTTTTTCTGCGTCTTCTGTTTATGCTGTCTATTGTTCTGTCTTTAGTCCCAATATTTATTTCTTCATTATCATCATCATCGCTTACCTCTTCCTCAATTCTGCTTTCTGTATTTTCACCTGCTGCTCCATGTTCTTCTTCCATGTCCTGTCCATCGTCTTTCATTAGATGTTGTGCCTCAGTCTCTGCTGTATCTCCTTCATCCTCTTCACTCATGGCCTGCTCCTCTTCTTGTTCATTTAAATCATCCGGTGGTAATTCCTGTACTTCCTCTTCCCGTTCTTCATTGCTTGATTTCTCCATTTGTTTGTTCGTTTCCATAACTCCAGTCTCTTCCTCATCCGATTCACATCTGCACCACAATATTGTCTTTTTGCAGCCTTGGCACCATGGGGCTTTACAGTCCCGCGCAAAATGCCCCTGCTCCAGACATTCTCTACAAACAAATTGTGGCCAGTCTTTTTTTTCATGTTCAGCACTTCCACATAATCTGCATGTTTTTATCTGCTGATCATGTATGACTCTAAAATATTTTGGTCCTTCCTCTGTATCAAACTTTACATTGTAAGGAAGACTCATAACTTCTTTTGGAAATTTCACCCTGATAAACCTTGTTCCATCAGCCACAGTTGTTCCTGGATGATATCTTCTTCTCAGAGGGAGAATTGGAGAAACTCCCCAGTCCACAAGCTTTTGGATGATTTCACTATCTTGAATATAGTTGGGTAAGTTCAAAAAAGAAACCATTCTCTCAGTTGCGCAGAGTTTTGATACTTCACAAAATTGTTGGTTAATCATCAGTCCATCCATTAAGTGATCACAGTCCGTTTCATTTTCCATAGTAAGTTCATAGTCAAAATTGGATTTTTTCCTCAGTCCAAACAATTTTCCAATTCCAGTCTTATCTTCCACAGCCTTTATAATCATAGTTACGGTGATATTTTCAGGATCTTTCACAGTCATTGTAAAAGTTGTTTCTTTTTAATATTGTCTCTGAAATCTAGCTTGACTTTTCAGTTTGTTTATCATCTCATTTCTATGACTTGTTGGTTGGCTGTTTTCCAAGTGTTCAGCATTTGCTTTACCTTTAGTTTGTTGCATTTCTCCACTTCCTTCTGTACTTGTGTCTGATTTATTTTTCCTCCTTCTTGCCACAACAGTTGCCCATGTGTCATTATCGTCGATGCCGTTGTTTGAATCTCTTGAATTGTTGTTTTCAGGAGTAGCTTTGTCCATGCTGCCATAGTCCATTTTCAGTTCCAGTTCCTTTACCAAAGTGTCCATCCTTTCAAAATGTTTTAACCCCAAACAGATAACACTGTCTGGGGTTTAACTAAAACTAAACAAAATTAATACAATTTAATTTAAGCAAAATCAAGAAAAAAACAATAAAGCAAATCAAAATGGGAGAGCCTTTCTCTCCCTACTGCCACCTCACACTTCCTTGAAAGCACTGACTCAGTCAAACTCAAGGGGGCGTTGCCAGGGTGGTATGGCCGTAAGCGAAAGAGGCCGTCAAGAGTTGGCTATTTGAAACAGGCGCAGCACCAGGGAGCGAGCGCAGCTCAGCTGGCATCGACACAGCACCGCCCGAAACAATGCCCTTGAAGGCGAGAAAAAATAATGGCAGCGAAGCTGTGACACGGGGAAGTCTATCAGCTGCCAAATGAAGGACTTCGAAAAGCTTACAGCACCTGGTATTCCCAGGCGGTCTCCCATCCAAGTACTAACCAGGCCCGACCCTGCTTTACTTCCGAGTTCAGATGAGATCGGGCATTTCCAGGGTGGTATGGCCGTAAGCGAAAGAGGCTGTCAAGAGTTGGCTATTTGAAACAGGCGCAGCACCAGGGAACGAGCGCAGCTCAGCTGGCATCGACACAGCACCGCCCGAAACAATGCCCTTTGTAGGGGATCAACCTACGTTTTAATATCGATCAGGGATTAATTAGCTCATTTCAATGAATCGGATCCTAAAGATTCGAATCATTGATTTGACTCAAATGAGTCAGATTGAATCAGATCAAAAGATTCACACTTTATCTACCATTTGTCCCGCAAATAGAAGACATCGATCTTACCAATCTTGTTAATATTATTTACGTGGCCAACGATAATAACATAACACAGTATTGGATGATCTTTTAGCAAGGTAACAAGATCTACAGCTCGAGGCAATGACTTAGAAGCACATAAACAAGAACACAGTTCTTACAAAATGAGTACAAAGATTTATTGAGCTACACTACGATAAATGAAACTAACTACGTAATAAGCAAACAACAAACCAACACACACATTCACACATACACACAGAGGCAGTTCAGAGGATGCAAAATGAGTTGACAACGTCCCAAATTAATTCTAATACTTCTTGCAAGATCTTAGAATAACACCTGAGAAACCACAAAAGCAGAGATATGGCTTATCTTTAACTGCTTAAGATCAATCTGCACAAGATCAGCAAGAGACAACATTAGTTTGTGTTACTTGCGCCCTTTTTGCTGAAGTCGAATCTCCCTCGCCGACTGGCCTTGGGGAAACACGGTGCTCCTGATTGGGTGGTTTCTCGCTTCAATGACGTCTTTGGGATTCACGCGCTCGTGAATGGCTGTTGTCCTGGGTTACCTAGGTGACGGACTGCTGAGAGTCGGTTTTGCGGAAGTTCGTGCAGTTTCGTGAGTCCCGAAACTTAAGAGGTTTGCGTGGAAGTTCGTGGTGACCCAATCGCGTGGCGGCTCGGTGTCCGGGCAGGCGAAAGGGGGCAGAGAGCAAAAGCATGCGCAAGCTAGCTGATGCAAAAGGCAAAGTTTCTTTGTCGCAGGGTGTTTTTAAGTGACCTGGGCTGGTTCGTCCCCATGGCACTGTCTGCCAATGAGCAGTTACCATGAAGGGCGGGGCCACGCCCCGTACTGACGTAGGAAAGGTCAATAATTAACAGACTGCATGTAGATTTAACGTGGTAGAACTCTTGCAAGATTGAAACTCTTACATCAAACGTTACAAGATGGATACTGTTTGTACTACTAGGTTTTCATTTACACCAACGTATTGCAAATGTCACTAGCTTTCGTTCAATACCAGACATCATACATTTCAGACACATACAGAACATTTTACTCTGTTATAAGGGTTAAAACAACACATTGATTAACCTGGTTGATTTGCAATAAACAGCATATGAGGAACATTATGGCATATTATTCAAAGATACATCTGCCTTAGTTCTAACATTTTAAGAGATTGTCTTTCATTCATATGCATTAATGTTTCTAGAGATCTCTTTGTCTCTACGAAATTGTGCTTCTAGCAGGATGTGCCCAAGGCGAGCACATGACCAGGAGTCAATTAAAAGTCTCGTGAAATGGTTTCCGCTGAAGATCCTGTAAGGGCCATTGTTTTTAATTTAACTGATTTAATTAATCATTGGCTAGTTAGCCGAAGGGTACTAGAACATCTGCGGAGAAGTACTGGTCAGAGGAGCCCGAAATCAATTGGCGCTCTGTTATCCTGATGGTATAAGCCCTCAAGCTAGTTCAATGAATGAGACCATTGGAGATGCCCAAGATTTCAGATTCAACTTGTGTTGACCACTGAAAAATGCCGATGAGTTCCTACACCTTGAAGGCTAGAAAAAATAATGGCAGCGAAGCTGTGACACGGGGAAGTCTATCAGCTGCCAAATGAAGGACTTCGAAAAGCTTACAGCACCTGGTATTCCCAGGCGGTCTCCCATCCAAGTACTAACCAGGCCCGACCCTCAGATGAGATCGGGCATTTCCAGGGTGGTATGGCCGTAAGCGAAAGAGGCCGTCAAGAGTTGGCTATTTGAAACAGGCGCAGCACCAGGGAGCGAGCGCAGCTCAGCTGGCATCGACACAGCACCGCCCGAAACAATGCCCTTGAAGGCGAGAAAAAATAATGGCAGCGAAGCTGTGACACGGGGAAGTCTATCAGCTGCCAAATGAAGGACTTCGAAAAGCTTACAGCACCTGGTATTCCCAGGCGGTCTCCCATCCAAGTACTAACCAGGCCCGACCCTGCTTTACTTCCGAGTTCAGATGAGATTTTTTTTTTTTTTCTTTATTAAAAAATACATCATCAACAATCATGACATTTATACATACAAATATTTAAAAGATAAAATATTTAAAAATCTCCAGGTAAGAAAACTTCAAAACCAGTCCAAGTTTGTACAATATATGGATTATTTTTTGTAATACATTTTTCAAAAATGTCCATCTTTTCATACATTTTGCAATAGTCATATATAACCATTATTTCCTCAGTCACAATCTGTTTGTACAACAAAACCAATGGAATTTCTTTTTTCTTTTGTTTCATAATATTTCTTCTTTTCCATATTGTATATCTTGCAAGAGTCAACATATAATTAAGAGCAAACTTATTTTTTGTTTTCCCATTAAAACCAAATAAAAACAGTGTATCCCATTCTTCTAAAATAATGTTTTCATCATACAGAAAATTACATACCATTGTTTTCAACATCTTCATAAAATCACTCAACTTTTTACAATTTAAAAATAGGTGTAACACGCCTTCCTTTTTTTCCAAACACACTTTACACAAATCATCTTGTGATACCCCAATCTTTTTAAAGATGATCTCTGTCATTATGCAGTTGTGTCTTAACATAAAATCAAAGTTTTCCAATGCTGGACTTTTTAAAATTGATCTTACATTTTTCCATATATTTGAAGTATCAAAGTTTTCAAATAACTTTTCCCAAAATTCTCTTGATTTAGGTTTTTTAAACACAGTATTACACAAACATGTATAAAACATCTTGATAGGACAATCATTGAAACTAATCTTATCTTCATCCATTTTTAAAAAAACTTTTATTTTTCTATTTTCAGTTTCTTTTTCATTCTCTTCAATAGTTTTGATCCAGTGATCTGGTAATGCTAATCTTAACTTCTTGTATTGATCTTCAATTTTTTCTTTATCATCTACATCTTCTATTTCCTCCAGTGTATCTATTATTGCTTGAGTCGGTAAAAACCCAGGTTTTATTTCATATAAAATGTCTTTTACTTGTCTAAAACCCACTGCATACCAGTTCTCATAAAACATTTGCTTTTTGCTTTTATTGTTCTGATTTAAAAATAGGGGTTGCTGTAAATAAAGTTTTCTCCCTTCAATCTCAGTTTGTATATTATTATAAAAGCATTTCCATGTTCTCAACAACTCTTTATAAAACTCAGGAATATTTTCTATCATGCGGTCTTTAAATGCCATCCATAAGAAATCATCTCCTATTTGTCCACATTTATTAATAAAATAACTCATTATGCTTTTCCATGAAATATTGTCTTCATTTAAAAACTTTTTTAATGTTTTAATTCTCATGCTTTTCATTCTTATCCATGGATCTATAAGTCCTAGTCCTCCCTCATCCACCTTTCCAATGATAGTGTTATATGCAATTTTAGATGGTTTATCATCCCATAAAAACTTTAAAATCATAGTTTTTATTTGCTTATACACCCACGTAGGTAGACTAACAACACTTAAAACATACCACATCTTAGATAGAAAAAGAGAATTTAATACCAGTACTTTTCCTTTAAAAACAACACTCTCTGTTTCCAAAAACATAATCTTTTTTCCATTTTATTTATAAGTTCATCCCAAATTATTTCTTTAGTTTTAATTTCATCATATCCCAGTGTAATGCCTAAGATCTTTATGTAATTTTTTGTTCTTTATATTCCCAATTTCCATGTGGAACGTCTATGCACTGAGAGTCAACAAGAACTAACAGAGAACAACTTTACTGTCATCAACTAACATGAACAGATCAATAAATACTGGAATAAATGTGTTTTTATTGTTCAGTTCAAGTCAAATCATGAAGAAGAAGAAGATCAGAAGAGCAGAAACAAACGTCACACTTCATTTCTCCTTTATTCATTGAGCTGCTGGATTTCTCTACAGTTGATTCAAGATTTGACAGAGATTCAGACAGGATTCAGACATTTCCACGTTCATCATCACATTCTAATATCAGCAGTGGATTTAACATTAACTTATTATTTGTGCTCAAACAACAGAGAAACAATGAAGAAGATCAATCTAGACAAGAATGAGCTGATCTGAACACAGCAGCATCCTGGAGGACACTTCATCAACATCAATGATGACACTGATGAAGACTGAGACACACACACGCACACACACACACACACACACTCACACACACACACACACACACACACACACACACACACACACACACACACACACACACACTCTCTCTCTTTCTCTGTCACACACACACACATACACACACACACAGTAGTGAACTCATGCACTCACGGGCAAACACACACACACACTGCTGCTGACTGCTCCTGCAGAGGATTCTGGGTAAATCTCTCGTCAGTCTTCAGCTCAGTTTCACTGATGATCCAGGATAAACAAGCCTAAACCCAGGGCAGAGCGGCTCAGTGAATGTGGTCTGGACTGAGTGGATGAGGCTCATTGTGTCTCTATAGATGTTGTAAAAGATCAGAGTTCCTGCACTGTGATCCACAAACACTCCTATTCTCCTGCTGAGCCGCTTCACTGAGAGATCAGTGCGTGTGTTATTGTGTCTGAATATGAAACTGGAGGAATCACAGATCAAACTCCAGGACTGAGCATTATATCCAAACACACACTCAGCATCTCCTCCCTTCCTCCTGATGCTCTTATATGACACTGATATAAACACACCAACATCTCCACTCCAGTCAATCTCCCAGTAACAGCGTCCACACACACTCTCTCTGCACAACACCTGATAATCATCAAATCTGTCTGGATGATCAGGATACGGCTGATTCTCCTCCACACTCTTCACCTCTCTGTTCTCCCCAGACAGAATGAGTTGAGTGTGTGCTGTGTTTGGATCCAGAGTGAGGAAACAGACATCTGAACACAAGAACACACACATTTATAACCACAGCTGTGTGTGTGTGTGTGTGTGCGTGTGTGTGTGTGAGAGAGAGAAAGAGAAAGAGAGATTGTGTTTGTGTGTGTGAGATAGAGTGTGTGTATGTGCATGTTTGAGTGTGTGTGTGAAAGTGAGTTGTGTGTGTGTGCGTACATGCGTGCCTGTGTGTGTGAGAGAGTGTGTGTTTGTGTGTGTGCGTGCATGAGTGTGAGAGTGTGTGTGCGTGCATGCGTGCGTGCATGAGTGAGTGTGTGTGTTTGTGTGCACGCGTTTGAGTGTGTGTGTGCGTGTGTGTAGTCCTACATTTGCGTGGTCCTGCTGTAATCCTCGTGTGTCCTCCATGATCCAGACTGTAAACACACACAGATGGAGAGAATGAGCTGTTTAGTTTCCCCCTCAGCTAATAAGCTAAAGCTAGCACTGAGCTGCTCAGCTACACGCTCCAAACTCTTGAGCTAAAACACACAACACTTGTTGGTTGAGCCGGGATGCACAATGAATGTAACACAGTGCGTTCTTTTCCTCTGCTGTTGGTGAAGCGAGCGCAGATACTGCTCATGTTGATGGAGACACCCTGCTGCAACATTCATTTATTACAGTGATCACACTTAGCTTTGCCATCGTTCTTCAGCACATGCAGCCTTTGAGCACATGTTGCAGTCCATCTCTAATCTATGTTCAGATTATTAAAGCTGCTCGCCAGCGCCCAAGTTCCTGACAGATTAGCAAGTGAAAAATACACATGTGTGCACAGAGAAGAGGAATCCAGATGTTGATTTTAGAACAAGAGTCTGAACATTAATCCAAGTGTCTGATTCCAGAATCTGAATCCATCTTCAATCCCCAACCCTATTCCTGACCTGATATTGTAGGATTCTTCAGCAGAAATGGAGGAAGAAGTTTCTCTGCTCAGCTCAAATGCTGAAACTGTACAGTGTGTCCCGCTTAATGTCACTGTAACTGAGCCAATACACTCCAACATTTACAGAGGAGATTCATTTCACACTCAATGATTTGCTCTTCATAGACATGACTGGAATACTCTACAAGCTGTATCTTCTGTCTGTCCTCACCCCATAACCCTCACAGAAAACTGAAGCTGATCACAAAAGAGCTTTCTAGTGTCTTTTTAAAGCCATTCAGTTTAAAAGCACAAGGCCAGTGCTGCTCCACATACTTGAGTTTGTCCAGTGTGTAGTTTGGATCCTCCAGTTGTTCAGAGAGCAGCTTGACTCCTGAATCTCCTGGATGATTGTAGCTCAGATCCAGCTCTCTCAGGTGTGAGGGGTTTGAAGTCAGAGCTGAAGACAGAAAACCACAGCCTTTCTTTGTTACCATACAGCCAGACAATCTACAAAAACAGCAATAGTTCACATCACACAGTTGGACAATCACACATCTCTTTGTGTTGTGAAGATGCTGACTGCTGTTTCTGCTCATGTCAACAGCAGTGATGAACACACACATCCTGATTAGCTCTCCTTATTGATCGAGCCCTCGCATCAGCTAACACACACACTCACACACTCAACAAGGACTCGACATCATCTGTAGAAGTGTACAGAGCAAAGACATTGTTCATAATACACCACATCAAGCTGTAAAGTCTGCTGTGAGGAGGAAGAAGACACACTTGAGCTCAGAAGATCATCTTAAAGTCATGTAAAAAACACAACAGGAAATGAGCTGATTTCATCATTTATATTGTGATTCTGTTGTGGACTAAAACAAAATGAGCTCAGACAAACACAAACCCGCTCTCTTCATGTGTTCATCACCTGACCCACAGTCACATTCCCCTGTCAGTCAGACACGAGCCCTGATCAATAAGAGACTGAGCTGAAGGAAAATGAATGAATGATCTTCAATCTGCTTCAACACACACACATTTGTATAGATATGAATAAATCACAGCCCTGCAGATGTTTAGTTCCCCTTCGGGGGGAACTCCAGCACTATAAGTGAATTTGATGTTCTAAATCCACGTATGGGAGGTTCGGTTCAGAAGCTACTCGTCTGAAAGAGTATTGAACGGGCCAATTAAGAATGAATTGGCAGCGCAAGCCTGCGCAGGTGTGCGGCATATGCAATCAACTGAGTATATAAGCACGCCTGGCGCCAGCAGACGCTATCCTTTTCGCTTCAGAGCCTTTTCTGATCGAGCTTATGAGGGTTCCTCCTGCTGATCTACAGCCATTTCGAGAGAACGATTGCATCCCAGTCCAGAGCGAGTCCACGCAGCGGCAGATGGTCGAGCTGGGTATCTCCCTTGCCTGGTGTCCCTTTGGGTCCGGTCCTCCAAGAGCGGTGCGTATTGTTGCAAACTTCCTAAAAGAGCAACACAGTCGTGCAGCACGTCCTTTTCAGGATGGCGCTCCGACTGTGCGGGGGTTTCCTGGCTCCGGATGATGGACACGATCACTACATTACATGTTTGGGGGTCCAGCATGTTAATGTGGTGCTCGGGGGCGGTTCATGTCGTCACTGTGATTCCATGACCGTTGCGCAGTTGAGATCGCGGTTAGCTTTCGTAAGAGAGCGAGCCACCCCAGTTGCCTCCTGCTCTGCAGCGGGTGCTCGGGCAGATCTGAGGGCTTCAGCGAAAGACAATCCGCAGCCCACGGGCTTGCGGACCTCTCGCTCCTCCAAGCGCTCCATCCAAGCTTCGGGTACTGGGAGTGATCCGTCTAATCAGATGGTAGCTCTCTTGCTCGCTGACACCGGAGATCAGATGTCCTCCGCGGCATCGGAGGGTGGGCGTTCATTGTCCGACGATGATCCGGAACCGCTCGCCCCCTCTGGGCAAGCGAGCGCCGTCAAAATGAATCCTGAAGCGGACATGTTGGCCGTGCTTTCTCGGGCTGCTTCTGCCGTCGGGTTGGAGATGGTTTATCCCCCAGCCCCACGGCCGGACCGACTAGATGGGTGTTACGTAGAGGATCAGAAGGCGAAGCCTTTGAAGCCTCTCGTCCCCTTCTTCCCGGAAGTGCACAGTAGGCTCACGCAGTCCTGGAGGGCACCTTTCTCTGCCCGCGCTGCGTCCGCCTCCGCCCTCACCATCCTGGATGGTGGAGCTGCGATGGAGGGTATGAGGCGATCCCGCAGGTGGAGCGCGCCATTGCGGTCAATCTTTGTCCGCGTGGCGCCCCCGCTTTGCGTGGTCCGCCCCGTCTCCCGTCTGAAGCCTGTAAGTTTTCTGCCTCCCTCGGAGCTAGAGCTTACAAGGCTGCGGGCCAGGCAGCTTCCGCCTTGCATGCGATGGCCACCTACCAGCGCTACAAAGCGCAGGCGCTGGCCGAGCTGCACGAGGGTTGGTTTAACCCAGGCTTGTTACACAAGCTGCGTTCGGTGACCGACTATGCTCTCTGGACCACTAAGTCCGCCGCCTGCGCACTGGGGAGGACGATGTCCACACTTGTGGTCCAGGAACGCCACCTCTGGCTAAACCTGGCAGATATGCGCGATGTCGACAAAGTTCGCTTTCTTGATGCGCCCATATCCCAGGCTGGCCTGTTCGGCGACACCGTCGGTGAATTCACCCAGGAGTTCAAGGCGGTGAAGGAGCAGTCAGATGCGATGGGCAAAGTCATCTATTGGTGGGGCCGTAAGCCCGCTCCATCCCCGGCCGAGCCATCCACGTCCGCTGCTCCTCGCCGAGGGCGCCCGCCTAACGGCCGATGCCCCGCCTCCGGCGAAGCGGGCGCGTCGAGCACGCCGAAAGCCGGTAGCCCCTCCTGCCCAGGGCGCCGCTAAGTCTGGTAAACGGACGCGAAGCGTCCCTGAGACAGGCCATCTGGAGAAGAGGAGACTTGCTCTTTCCCCGCTGGAGGACGGGGCCCAAATTCCAACGGTACTTTTCAGTGCCACCAAAGTTTCGATCAAAGAGCATTTTCTCCCTTCCCCGGATGTGACAGCTCAAGCCCCGCCAGTCTGGGACGCGCTGCCTCTCAGCTCGCAGGGCTTGCATGCTCCGCCAGCGGCTCTCGGGCGCTGGGGGGAAGGTCTCCCTTCTCCCAGCCCCCAAGCCCCCTCTCAGGAGTCAGGGTGCGGAGCCAGAGCGAAACGCTCTCCTCCAGCTCTTCTGTGGGACCCTCGTGCTCCCCGGATCAGCACACCCGCTCCTCGCTGCCCCTCCGCGGGTACGTCAACGATTGCTGCGATGACGTCATTAGCGAGGGCTCTGCCTGCCTGGTTAGCGTGGGCCAGCCCCTCGCGGTGGCTCATACGCACGATCAGACTCGGCTACGAACTACAGTTCTCCAAACGGCCTCCCAGGTTCACGGGCGTGTATTTCACCAGGGTCAATCCCCTGTCTGCCCCTGTCTTGCGAGAGGAGATTGCTGCCCTCCTGGCGAAGGGTGCAATCGAGCCGGTACCTCCAGCCGAGATGGAGAGCGGGTTTTACAGCCCGTACCTCATCGTACCCAAAAAGAGCGGTGGGTCACGGCCAATCCTAGATCTGCGCGTTTTGAATCGCTGCCTTCACAAGCTGTCGTTCAGAATGCTTACGCAGAGGCGCATCCTCCGATGCGTTCGTCCTCAGGATTGGTTTGCAGCCATAGACCTGATGGACGCGTATTTTCATGTCTCCATTCTTCCACGCCACCGTCAGTTTCTGCGGTTTGCGTTCGAAGGTCGAGCATGGCAGTACAAGGTCCTCCCCTTCGGGCTCTCTCTGTCTCCGCGGGTCTTCACCAAACTCGCGGAGGGTGCCCTAGCGCCTCTGCGGCTTGCGGGCATCCGCGTACTCAATTATCTCGACGACTGGCTGATTTTAGCCCACTCTCGGGAGCAATTGACTGCACACAGAGACGAGGTGCTCCGGCATCTCCGCCTACTGGGGTTGCAGGTCAACTGGGAAAAGAGCAAACTCGCCCCGGTGCAGAGGATCTCTTTTCTCGGGATGGAGCTGTACTCGGTCACCATGGTAGCGCACCTCTCCAGAGAGCGCGCTCGCCTGCTGCTGAACTGTCTGAGGGAGCTCGACAGCAAGTTAGTGGTCCCACTGAAATATTTTCAGAGGCTCCTGGGGCATATGGCTTCCGCTGCGGCTGTCACGCCGCTCGGATTGCTCCATATGAGACCACTTCAGCACTGGCTTCAAGATCGAGTTCTGAGACGCGCATGGCATGCGGGCACACACCGAGTCTCTGTTACTGCGCTGTGTCGCCGCACCCTCAGCCCCTGGAATGACCCCTCGTTCCTGCAGGCCAGTGTGCCTCTGGGACAGGCGTCCAGTCATGTTGTTGTTTCGACAGATGCTTCCAGCACAGGCTGGGGAGCCGTGTGTCGCGGGCATGCAGCTGCGGGCCTGTGGGTAGGTGCCCAGCTGCATTGGCACATCAATCGCCTAGAGCTGTTGGCAGTGTTCCTTGCTCTCCGCCGTTTTTCTCCGGCGCTGGAGCAGCAACACGTGCTGGTCAGGACGGACAGTACGGCGGCGGCGGCGTATATCAACCGCATGGGGGGTATGCGCTCTCGCCGCATGTCTCAGCTCGCCCGCCGTCTGCTCCTCTGGAGTCACCCGCGGCTGAAGTCGCTGCGCGCCATTCACATCCCAGGTATGCTCAACCGTGCAGCCGATGTGCTCTCACGGCAGCAGATTCACTCTGGAGAATGGAGACTCCACCCCGAGTCTGTCCAGCTAATATGGGCGCGATTCGGGGAGGCCCAGATTGATCTGTTTGCTTCCCCCGAGAACGCTCATTGCCAGTTGTTTTATTCCCTGACCGAGGGCTCTCTCGGCACGGATGCACTGGCCCACAGCTGGCCTCGGGGCATACACAAGTATGCGTTTCCCCCAGTGAGCCTGATCGCGCAGTTAATGTGCAAGGTCAGGGAGGACGAGGAGCAGGTTTTGTTAGTTGCGCCCCTCTGGCCCATCCGGACCTGGATATCAGAGCTCTCCCTCCTCGCGACAGCCCTCCCTTGGCAGATCCCTTTGAGAGAGGACCTACTTTCTCAGGGACAAGGCACCGTCTGGCACCCTCGCCCCGATCTCTGGAACCTCCACGTGTGGTCCATAGACGCGAGGAAGACTTAGGTAACTTGCCGCCCGCAGTGGTTGATACCATCACTCAGGCTAGAGCCCCCTCTACGAGGCGCGCCTACGCACTGAAGTGGAGTCTATTCACTGAGTGGTGTGTCTCTCGCAGAGAAGACCCCCGATCTTGCCAGATCAGTGTTGTGCTCTCTTTCCTTCAAGAGAAGCTGGACAGTAGGCTGTTGCCCTCCACTCTCAAGGTTTACGTTGCTGCCATCTCCGCTCACCATGACGCGGTGGCTGGCGGCACTGTGGGAAAGCATAACCTCATCATCCGGTTCCTCAGAGGCGCTAGGCGAATTAATCCAACTCGCCCCCCTCTCACGCCCTCTTGGGATCTCGCCCTCGTTCTCACGAGCCTGCGATTTGATCCCTTCGAGCCACTCGATACAGTATCTTTACGATTTCTGTCCCTGAAGACAGCTCTGCTGGTCGCGTTGGCCTCCATTAAGAGGGTCAGGGACCTGGAGGCATTTTCGGTCAGTGACTCGTGCCTGGAATTCGGGCCGGGATTTTCTCACGTTATCCTGAGACCCCGCCCGGGTTATGTGCCCAAAGTTCCTACCACTCCCTTTAGAGATCAGGTAGTAACCCTGCAAGCGCTGCCCCCGGAGGAGGCAGACCCAGCCCTGTCCTTACTTTGTCCAGTTCGCGCTCTGCGCATTTATGTGGACCGTACTCAGAACTTTAGATCTTCTGAGCAGCTCTTTGTCTGTTATGGCGGACTGCAGCAGGGAAGTGCCGTGTCTAAACAACGTTTATCCCACTGGATTGTGGAGGCCATTTCATGTGCTTATTTGAGCAGAGGTCAGCTGCGCCCCCCGGGAGTGCATGCGCACTCCACTCGGAGCGTTGCATCCTCTTGGGCGTGTGCGCGTGGCGCTTCTTAACAGACATTTGTAGAGCTGCGGGCTGGGCGACACCCAACACATTTGCAAGATTTTATAATCTGCGAGTGGAGCCGGTTTCCTCAAGGGTGCTAGGTACCTTTGGTGATTGAGGAAACAACTCGGTAGGTGTTGTACACGCTTGCGGTGCCTTTTTTCCCTAACACGGAGAGATATGCACCCTCCTGTCTGTCAGTAAGTTCCCCATTCGGTGAGCCCTGCAGATTCCTCCGAGGCCCCCAGCACTGACTCAGCGGAGGAGTCACTTGCTGGCCCATCACGTTGTAGGTCTGCCCGCTGGTCAGCCCGCGTTTTGGGTATAGGTGCCTGCTATGGCCGATCCCCGCTGGTGATCCCCCTATGCTTTTCCGCCACGGTTAAGTTCCCCCCCCCTGGGCGGACCCGTGCTTTCCCTATCTGCTAACCACCTTTTATGCGCACTCCCCCCTTTCAGGGTTAGTCCATATGTAATTCCATTTGTTTCCCCCTATTGGGTGCGGATGGTCTCCGCAGCGTCCTCCCTACTGGGATGGCACGCTTCCCAACGTACTGTCGTGTATTCCTAGAATTATCTAGACGCTAGCGACTCCCAAAAAAGATACCTATTCCGTAAAACTTCTTTTGAAGTGGGATAAGTTAGGGCCAAGGGCACGTTGGAGGACCACGCCTCTCATGATCTGGGTGTGTCACGCTTGCCTGACCGCTCTCTCATGGTGGGTGTTGGTAAGGTGCAGTCATTATGGCGCTTTCAATGGGCTCCCATACGTGGATTTAGAACATCAAATCCACTTATAGTGCTGGAGTTCCCCCCGAAGGGGAACGTTCGAGGTTACTAAAGTAACCCTTCGTTCCCCGAGGAGGGGAACGGAAGCACTATACTCCGTCGCCATAATGACTGTCCCTTAGCTGTTAAAAGTCTCTTCAGCTTAAAAAGGATAGCGTCTGCTGGCGCCAGGCGTGCTTATATACTCAGTTGATTGCATATGCCGCACACCTGCGCAGGCTTGCGCTGCCAATTCATTCTTAATTGGCCCGTTCAATACTCTTTCAGACGAGTAGCTTCTGAACCGAACCTCCCATACGTGGATTTAGAACATCAAATCCACTTATAGTGCTTCCGAAGGGTTACTTTAGTAACCTCGAACGTTTCTTCTTCTGCCAATCTACTAAAGGGGCTCCACATCTGAAAAGATATTATAATATAATTTATCAGGGTGAATAACATGAAATTAGGCATTTTAAATAAGATGGTGTTTGAGTGCCCCTTTGTGGTTGATAAATTGGTGTGACTGTGAAAGGTAAGCGCAGCTCGTCTCTCTCTCTCTCTCTTGCAAACTGATTAAAAAGGGATGATATAAACAATTTTATATAATTTTATCGATCAAAACAGATGTGTATGTTGTGTAAATAATACATTAGTTCCTGTGTTGATTTCCTAATGTTTATATTGGAACGATTGATATAATTTGTGTTTTGCTAGCTGAAACATTACATTGCTACTGCATTTTAGTGTTGTATACAATACCCCAACGAGAAAGTTTTTGTATTTTTTGTACTTTTAGAGAGAGAGCTGAATGTTAATCCTGCAATTTCCCACACTACATGTCTTTGTTTTATCTCAGGTATGTTGTTTATTAATTTTTATGTATTGTTTTTGAGTTTAAGAAAATGTTTACATGTAGATTCACAGAGATCGGTGTGACTGTGAAAGAGAGAGAGCTGAATGTTAATCCTGCAATTTCCTACACTACATATCTTTGTTTTATCTCAGACGGAGAAAATAAATCTGATTGAGTGCAATGGTGGATGGCTTCTTTCATTGAGTCCAAGATCTGAGTTAATATGGACGGGTGTGTTGCTGATGGGACACCCATTACATTCAACTGCTGTTAAAGCAGGTAAAGACATGTTTACACCTGTAATCTGAAAGCAGTGTTAGCGCTGCACTTTACCCAAGGTTATGAATCGCTGCTATAGAGTGGTGTTAGCATCGTATTTGTAATGTCAACACTGCATTGTGGTTAGGGATGCAATGATTAACCAGTTTCACTATTAAACGTGCTTTAATTCATCACGGTTTATTAATTGTAAACACGGAATCTAGTTTCTTTAACCAGGTCAAAGCAAACAAGAAAAACTGTCATTTTGACTGTGGGTATATAAGGCAAATTCAGGCTAGTTCGTTATTTCCGATAGAGAGAGCTTTTGTGACTGCAGAAAAAGCAAACGGCTAAAGTTTGAGGAAGACACAATGAAAAGTCCACAGGTTTGCAAACCCACCTACAGTTACAAACAATGGCACCAATGAGAGCGATGATGAGGTGAATGTTGATCCGCCAGCCGAGAGAGTGTTCTCAGAGAGAGTGCTGAAAGACTCAGAGTGTCTCAGCTGATTAATGGCCTGAATCTCGATGTTCAGCACAAATGTCTGCTAAATGAAAAATTGAACACTCTACACGTCATCGCCAAAGAACTTCGCCTTTACTAAGTTTAAACTGAAGCTGCGGCTTATAATGAAGAACTGTACAGTTTTGAGCTGGTGGTCATCGTGAGAATCCTGCTCATATATTGGGTCGGTTGACTCGCCTGCTTTATTCCCAGACACAGGAAAATGTAAATCAGCGCATAACGAGACTGAGCATTTACAATGACACAAAACATTTAAAGAGAGACAGAAGTGAGACATTTCTTCCTTTCTTTTCTTTTCTTTTCTTACTTAGTTACTGATGGCTGCTGTGTAGCTTTCAGCATTGAACTGATTGATTAATTATAATTGTTTTCTAGCAGAAATATTATTTATTAAATTGACATACATATAAGGTGATGCAGTGGCGCAGTGGGTAGCACGTTCACAGCAAGAAGGTCGCTGGTTCGATCCTCGGCTCAGTTGGCGTTTCTGTGTGGAGTTTGCATGTTTTCCCTGCGTTCGCATGGGTTTCCTCCAGGTACTTCGGTTTCCCCCACAGTCCAGAGACATGCGGTACAGGTGAATTGGGTAGGCTAAATTGTCCGTAGTGTGTGTGTATGTGTGGATGTCATCCCAGAGATGGGTTGCGGCTGGAAGGGCATCTGCTGCGTTAAAACTTGCTGGATAAGTTGGCGGTTCATTCCGCTGTGGTGACCCCAGAATTATAAAGGGACTAAGCCGACAAGAAAATGAATGACATACATATAAAAATAATAATTTGCAATGCTTCATTTGTGTTTGATGCTATTTTTTTAAAATAAAGTAACAGTGATAAACAGCAGTAAACAGACTTTTTATAGCAGATAACTCACATTCAAGCACATTCAAGGCAGCCTGGTGATGAGAAATGTTATTCATTGTTAGTATTATTGTCATGTAAGCATGTTATCATTAATATCTTTTATTTATTAGACATTCATTTTGGATTTTCTGCACAAATATCAATAATGAAGTCATTATGATTACAGAATTAGTTAAATAAATATCTCTGCTTTTTGTTAGTCCTTAGAGCTGTAAACCTGTACTGGTCTCATTGATCGGTTCGGTTACGATTATTATGCCTTCAGTCCGGTTCAATTCGATATCTTGTTGCATTGACAATGCTTTCCATATACAGTATTATATTTTAGGGGGGAGGCTATAACAAGCTGTCTGTATAAACACACAGACACACAGCCCCACACTGTCTCTCATTCAAACACATACACAAACATAGACAGCACCAAACAAACAAACAAACACACACACATGCGCACACTCTTAAGCCTTCGCAACAGGGAGAGCTCACGCTGAGCGGAGCAGAAAAATGAAAAAAAAAAAAAAAAACGAAAAAAAAAAAAAGCACTTTTCCGACGGTCACTTACTGAGAGCTCCTCTCAGTGCGAGCTCTCCCGGCTAAACACATATTGCGAGGGCTTTAAGCTGGAATTATACTCACACCTGGCGCCGCATCGCGCACCTGCTCTAACTGCGCACGCCCCTCGCGAAATGGTTGAGGCTTTTATACTCCCTGCGTTAGCCGTTGTGATATTCTTTAAACGACAGGGGGTGGTCAAAAGAAACCCACCTTAAAATCAGACGGATAAACAGAGAAGTAGAAACTTTCCAGAAGTACTTCATATCATAATAGCTTTCAATATTTTAAACTAATTATTTGTATTGTTTTTTATAAATTATTTTAATGATTAAAAACATTTTTATAACCTTTAAGATTTTTTTAATCAAACTTGGATGCATCACCTGCCTTTTTCCATATCTGACAGTTTTACCTTTTAAAGTTTATTACAATATTAATCACAAGAAAACATGAGTCGCTCTACAAATATATTTTTATCATGGCAGGGATAAAAGCAAAAAATAAAAAGTACACTTAGTAAAAAAATACAGATTACAAAATACGATCCAATAACATGCGTTAGTGTAAAAGCTATGACTGGTGGAAAAACATATTCTGTAATTGTGTACCCCGGTCTCCACTTTTGCTAGGATTTCTTTTGGCATAAACAAACTTACTCCTCGGGTTTTTTTTCCTATTTTTTTTTTACATAAACTTTCCTCCTTTCCCACGGCAGTTTTTATTTCAAGCAAATAATTATTGGTCATCACTTGCTTTTGTTCATATCTCGGACAGTTAACCTATTAAGTTAACCTATTACAATTTATTAAAATATTAATGACAACAGAACATGAGTTGCTCTACAAATAAATGTTTTATTATCGCAAAAATAAAAGCTAAAAAAGCACACTTACTTAAAAATACAGATTATTTTAGATTTAGCCCGCACCACAATTCACACATTACTGTCTGGCTGGTTTCTGTCCTATTCTTATGCTAAAAAGGCAGTGGTCCAACATTCCTGACCATTATCAACAATAAAGCCCAGAGAAACAGGGCATCAGTATATCTATTCCTTTCCAGTTATCAAAAATAATTTTGTGACTTCATTATAGTTTTGTAACTATTAAATAGTTTTTTAATACAAAATTAAACAAAATACATCAGTGCAAAACCTATGACTGGTGGAAAAACATATTCTGTAATTGTATAAATTTTGCCATGGCCTCTTTTGATTTTAATAAACTTATTTTTCAGGTTTTTCCAAATTTTTTAACAAAAACTTTCTCTTTTCCCATGGCTGTTGCAATTTCTAGCCAATAATTATTGATCATTTGATTATCTCTCTGATCACGAGTCATAAGATGTGTGTTCAGTCCTACTGTTTCAGTTAAATCTCTTCAAAGTGCAACAATCAGTTGCGGCGCCACGCGCACTCTTCGCTCCAGCCTCAAAAAATGCCCTATGCACCGCCAGCCGAAATCATGCCGCGCGCACCCAAAGCGAACCTCCGCAAACTCCGCAATGACGTCACATTCGCCGCGCGCACTCAAGCGAACAAGCGGACGCGTCGAGTATAAACAAGGCTTTAAACGGAGCAGTGATCGTAATGTCGAGCAAAAAAAAGACAGCTGTGAAACATAACCAGCTTTGTCTTTTTGTAGGAAACACACTTTAGATCTTTTTAGGGCTTTTAAGGTTTTTTAGTTAATGCCGTCTATAACTGAATGTGTGTCAGGAAAATTGAAAACAAAACCAACTGAACAGCGCTCATTTCTGGCGCCCCCCTGGATGTACATAGCATATGCCTATGGTGCCTATGCCACGGGCTGGTCCTGAATTGTGTTGTAAATACTCGTTGTGGGATATTCTGTACGCTATTGTGTGGTTGGACCCCAACTGGCCTAATTCTTCTGTTAGAAAGAACTGCAGCTACTCCAGAATGAACATGTCCAATTTCCTTTATTTCTTTATAAGGACATTCACTTTTGTGTGATTATATGGTGCGGTTTCTGTCAAAGAACAGGAATAAATTGTAAATATACATAAAAGGTATAAAGTGACAAATATACAAAGTTATAAACAATATTCAATCACTCAAACAATCTTTACTGATACATATATGGAGTACGTGCAATATAACTCAAAAGAGCAGCGCAGCTGCTATAGGCACTAATTAGTGGTATCAGATTACACTTTGTGCATGCGCCTGTGTGACTATCACGTGCGCTCCGCATGATAGTTATTCATATGACAATATGAAACAAACTTAATATCGTCGTTGAAACTGTTAAAGTAGTGAAAGTAAACGGACGTATGATAACAATTAAATAAATAATTAAACTATCGGGCACTGCCGCGATTGTACACTGGGTTTAGATTTTCTGAGGTAAATTAGACCATATTATACCAGACACATTATAAATACTTCTAAAATGATAAGAACGATAATTACTTACATTTTTATACGCGCACAGTGATACCACACAACAAGTATATATTCTTTTTAGCAGTTTAAACAGAGAAGCGGAGTCTCCGTGCTGTCATACTTTGCAGGGTACGGCTGAACTGAATAAACGCGCATGCACCAAGCCTGTCTAGAGAAGTCTCTCTCGCTCATGCGCGATAGGGGGAATTTTGTACACTCACGCTCATTGAGATAAATGACATCAGTACATAATAACCGGTTATGATTACTGAAACAATACAGAATTGTGTGCACCGAAGAAACAATTAATTTTGACACCACTATTAGTCCTGATTGAGGATGTTTTCAAATACAATAAATCTGTTAATAAACTATTTGCTGTGGAGCTCCTGCATTTATTGTGGCACTCCTGCATTTATTCTGGTGCTCCTGCACTTATTCTCGCACTCCTGCATTTATTCTGGAGCTCTTACATTTATTCTGGCGCTCCTGCATTTATTCTGGCGCTCCTGCATTTATTCTCGCACTCCTACATTTATTCTGGAGCTCTTACATTTTTTATGGCACTCCTACATTTATTCTGGCGCTCCTACATTTATTCTGGCGCTCCTACATTTATTCTGGCACTCCTGCATTTATTCTGGCACTCCTACATTTATTCTGGCGCTCCTGCATTTATTCTGGAGCTCATATTTTTTTCTGGCACTCCTACATTTATTCTGGCACTCCTACATTTATTCTGGCGCTCCTGCATTTATTCTGGCGCTACTGCATTTAAGCCCTGCATTAGACAAATACCATTTTTGTTTATTCCTGTTTTTATTTACTTATTCATTGTTGTTTATTTTCAGTGTAAAATTATTACTTGTTGTATTACTTGTTATTACCTATTTTAGGCACAAGGAGGGAAATGGACTAGTGTTTGTTTTATTGTTATTTTGTGTTGTATTAGTATTAAGGTACTGAGCAGCTGTAAATAACACTGTAAAATGTGTAGTTCTCATGTGATTTTCTAAACTAGTAGTGTTCTGAAATTAATGATTGCTTAATAATCATAATAACCATGAAACTGTGATTATTTCTCAGACTATAATCCTAAAAACCAAAATCTATAATCGTCACATCTCTTATTGTGCTACTGTAAGTGTGTTCAGTGTGTGACAGAGCAATGTGTGCTTGTTGCTGCTGGACACTTGGCAACAGAAACAGCCAACCAGAAGCTGATCAGCGAGGCTCATGACAGTAAGGGGAAGCGTGCATCATGTAAACAGCAGTTAGTGAGAGAAAATACATATTCAGAGATGGAAAGTGTGAACTGGAGTGATCAGGAGATGTTAGATGACATGATTTGCTCCTTGTGTGCTTTCATTTGTACTTTTGTCTTTAGCCGCTTTTCCACTATCGTGCTGAATCGTTCTTTAAACAGAACTGTTCCATTCCGTGCCAAACCGGGCCAGACAGCACGGATACGGTTTCATTTTCCACTGTCGTGCTGCGACAAAGCTCTTTAAAACATTACACAAAACGTTCGAGGTTACTAAAGTAACCCTTCGTTCCCCGAGGAGGGGAACGGAAGCACTATAAGTGGATTTGATTTGTAAAATCCACGCATTGGGAGGATTCGGATCAGAAGCCGCTTGTCTGGAGAGTATTGAACGGGCCAATGAATGAAATTAATTGGCAGCGTAAGCTTGCGCAGGTGTGCGACATCTGCAATTATCTCAGCATATAAGCACACCTGAAGCCAGCAGACGCCATCCTTTTAAGCTGAAGAGACTTTCAAACAGCTAAGGGACAGTCATTATGGCGACGGAGTATAGTGCTTCCGTTCCCCTCCTCGGGGAACAAAGGGTTACTTTAGTAACCTCGAACGTTCACCTTCGGGGGGAACTTCAGCACTATAAGTGGATTTGATTTGTAAAATCCACGCATTGGGAGCCCATTGAAAGCGCCATAATGACTGCACCTTACCAACACCCCCGATGAGGAGATAGTCAAGCAAGCGTGACGCACCCACATCATGGGGGGCGCGGTCCTCCAACGTGTCCCTGGCCCTAATTTATCCTACTTCAACAGAAGTTTTACGGATTTAGATATATTTTTTGGGAAGTCGTGAGCATCTAGATAATTCTAGGAAATACGACAGTACGTTGGGAAGCGTGCAATCCCGATAGGGAGGACGCTGCGGAGGCCATCCGTTACCCAAGGGGGGGATAGATGGCAGAATTTACATATGGACTAGCCCTAAAAAGGGGGAGTACACATAGAAAAAGAGTGGTTAGCGGAGAGGGAAGACACGGGTCAGCCCAGGGGGGGGACTTAACCGTGGCGGAATAAGCATATGGGATCGCCTAGTGGGGATCACGCATAGCAGGCACCTATACCCAAAACGCGGGCTGACCAGCGGGCAGACCTACAACGTAGTGGGCCAGCAAGTGACTCCTCCGCTGAGTCAGTGCTGGGGGCCACGGAGGAATCTGCAGGGCTCACCTGACGGGGAACTTTACTGACAGATAACAAAGGCGCACGTACCTCCGTGTTAGGGAGAATGGCGCAGCAAGCGTGTTTCAACACCCTACCGAGTTGTCTCCTCAATCACCAAAGGGTTACCTAATACCCTTGAGGAAACCGGCTCCACTCGCAGATTGTAAAACCTTGCAAATGTGTTGGGTGTCGCCCAGCCCGCAGCTCTACAGATGTCTGTTAGAGAGGCGCCGCGTGCACGCGCCCAAGAGGATGCAACGCTCCGAGTGGAGTGTGCACGAACTCCCGGGGGACACGGCTGACCTCGACTCGAATAAGCGAGTGAAATGGCATCCACAATCCAGTGGGATAATCTTTGTTTCGATACGGCACTTCCCTGCTGCCGACCGCCATAACAGACAAAGAGCTGCTCAGATGATCTAAAATTCTGAGTACGGTCCACATAAATGCGCAGAGCGCGAACTGGACAAGTAAAGAAAGGGCTGGGTCTGCCTCCTCCGGGGGCAGCGCTTGCAGGTTCACTACCTGATCTCTAAAGGGGGTGGTAGGAACCTTGGGCACATAACCGGGGCGGGGTCTCAGGATGACGTGAGAGTAATCCGGCCCGAATTCCAGGCACGAGTCACTGACCGAAAATGCCTCCAGGTCCCCGACCCTCTTGATGGAGGCCAACGCAACCAGCAGAGCTGTCTTCAGGGACAGAAATCTTAGAGATACTGATTCGAGTGGCTCAAAGGGATCGGATCGCAGACTCGTGAGAACGAGGGCGAGATCCCAAGAGGGCATGAGAGGGGGGCGAGATGGATTAATTCGCCTAGCACCCCTAAGGAACTGGATGACCAGGTTATGCTTTCCCACGGTGCCGCCAGCTACCGCGCTATGATAAGCGGAGATGGCGGCCACGTAAACCTTGAGAGTGGAGGGCGACAGCCTGCTGTCCAACTTCTCTTGAAGGAAAGAGAGCACAACACTAATCTGGCAATTTCGGGGGTCTTCTCTGCGAGAGACGCACCATTCAGTGAATAGACTCCACTTCAGGGCGTAGGCGCGCCTCGTGGAGGGGGCTCTAGCCTGAGTGATGGTATTAACCACCGCAGTCGGTAGGTTACCCAAGTCTTCCTCGCGTCTAGGGACCACACGTGGAGGTTCCAAAGATCGGGGCGAGGGTGCCAGATGGTGCCCTGTCCCTGAGAGAGTAGGTCCTCTCTCAAAGGGATCCGCCAGGGGAGGGTCGTCGCGAGGAGTGAGAGCTCTGATATCCAGGTCCGGTTGGGCCAAAGGGGCGCAACTAGCAGAACCTGTTCCTCGTCCTCCCTGACCTTGCACAGAAACTGCGCGAGCAGGCTCACTGGGGGAAACGCATACTTGCGCATGCCCCGAGGCCAGCTGTGGGCCAGTGCATCCGTGCCGAGAGAGCCCTCGGTCAGGGAAAAAAACAACTGGCAGTGAGCTTTCTCGGGGGAAGCAAACAGATCGATCTGGGCCTCCCCGAATCGCGCCCATATCAGCTGAACAGACTCGGGGTGGAGTCTCCATTCTCCAGGGCGTAACAGCTGTCGTGAGAGCGCATCGGCTGCACGATTGAGCGTGCCTGGGACGTGAATGGCGCGCAGCGATTTCAGCCGCGGGTGACTCCAGAGGAGCAGACGGCGGGCGAGCTGAGACATGCGGCGAGAGCGCATACCCCCCATGCGGTTGATATACGCCGCCGCCGCCGTACTGTCCGTCCTGACCAGCACGTGTTGCCGCTCCAGCACCGGTAAAAAGCGGTGGAGAGCGAGGAACACTGCCAACAGCTCTAGGCGATTGATATGCCAATGCAGCTGGGCACCCTTCCAGAGGCCCGCAGCCGCATGCCCGCGACACACGGCCCCCCAACCCGTGTTGGAAGCGTCTGTTGAAACAACAACATGGCTGGACGCCTGTCCTAGAGGCACACCGGCCTGTAGGAACGAGGGGTCGTTCCAAGGGCTGAGGGCGCGGCGACACAGCGCAGTAACCGAGACCCGGTGTGTGCCCGCGTGCCATGCGCGTCTGGGGACCTGATCGTGAAGCCAGTGCTGAAGTGGTCTCATATGGAGCAACCCGAGCGGCGTGACTGCGGATGCCATATGCCCCAGGAGCCTCTGAAAGAACTTCAGTGGGACCACTAGTTTGCTGTCGAGCTCCCTCAGACAGTTCAGCAACAGGCGAGCGCGTTCCTCGGAGAGGTGCGCTACCATGGTGATCGAGTCCAGCTCCATCCCAAGAAAAGAAATCCTCTGCACGGGGGCGAGTTTGCTCTTTTCTCGGTTGACCTGAAGCCCCAGTAGGCGGAGATGCCGAAGCACCTTGTCCCTGTGCATAATCAATTGCTCCCGCGAGTGGGCTAAAATCAGCCAGTCGTCGAGATAATGGAGTATGCGAATGCCCGCGAGCCGAAGGGGCGCTAGGGCACCCTCCGCGAGTTTGGTGAAGACCCGCGGAGACAGAGAGAGCCCGAAGGGGAGGACCTTGTACTGCCACGCTCGACCCTCGAACGCAAACCGCAGAAATTGGCGGTGGCGTGGAAGAATGGAGACATGGAAATACGCGTCCTTCAGGTCTATGGCTGCAAACCAATCTCGAGGACGAACGCATTGGAGAATGCGTCTCTGCGTGAGCATTCTGAACGGCAGCCTGTGCAGAGAGCGGTTCAAAACGCGCAGATCTAGGATTGGCCGTGACCCACCGCTCTTTTTGGGTACGATGAAGTATGGGCTGTAAAACCCACTCTCCATCTCGGCTGGAGGAACCGGCTCGATTGCACCCTTCGCCAGGAGGGCAGCAATCTCCTCTCGCAAGACAGGGGCGGACAGGGGGCTGACCCTGGAGAAATACACGCCCGTAAACTTGGGGGGCCGTTTCGCGAACTGAATCGCGTAACCGAGTCTGATTGTGCGTATGAGCCACCGCGAGGGGCTGGCCCGCGCTAACCAGGCAGGCAGAGCCCTCGCTAATGGAGTCATCGCTACAATCGCTGACGTACCAGCGGTGGGGCAGCGCGGAGTGGGTGTGCTGATCCGGGAAGCACGAGGGTCCCGCGGAAGAGCTGGAGGAGAGCGATTCGCTCTGGCTCCGCACCCTGACTCCGGAGAGGGGGCTGGAGGGCTGAGGGAAGGGAGACCGTCCCCCCAGCGCTCGTGAGCCACTGGCGAAGCACGTAGAGTCTGCGAGCCGGAAGGCAGCGCGTCCCGGACTGGCAGAACTCGTGCAGTCACATCCGGGGAAGGGAAAAAGTGCTCTTTTACTGATGTTTTGGTGGCACTGAAAAGTACCGTTGTTATCGGGGCCCCGCCCTCCAGCGGGGAAAGAGCAAGTTTCCTCTTCTCCGGATGGCCTGTCTCAGGGACGCTTCGCGGTCCGTTTACCGGACTTAACGGCGCCCTGGGCAGGAGGGGCTGCCTGCTTTCGAGGTGAACGCCGCGCCCGCTTGGCCGGAGGCGCAGGCGGGGGCGGGGCAGCACTCGTTGGCGGGCGCCCTCGGCGAGGAACAGCGGAAGTGGATGGCTCGGCGGACGGAGCGGGCTTACGGCCACGCCGATAGATGACATTGCCCATCGCATCCGACTGCTCTTTCACCGCCTTGAATTCCTGGGTGAAATCACCGACGGTGTCGCCGAACAGGCCAGCCTGGGATATGGGCGAGTCAAGAAAGCGAACTTTGTCAACGTCGCGCATATCGGCCAGGTTTAGCCAGAGGTGGCGTTCCTGAACCACAAGTGTGGACATCGTCCTCCCCAGCGCACACGCGGCGGACTTAGTAGTCCGAATAGCATAGTCGGTCGCGGTGCGCAGCTCATGTAATAAGCTTGGGTTGGACCCGCCCTCGTGCAGCTCGGCCAGCGCCTGCGCTTGGTAGCGCTGGTAGGTGGCCATCGCGTGCAAAGCAGAAGCAGCCTGGCCCGCAGCCTTATAAGCTCTGGCTCCGAGGGAGGCAGACAACCTACAGGCTTTGGACGGGAGGCGGGGCAAACCCCGCCACGTAGAGGCGCCGCGCGGACAAAGATTGACCGCGATAGCGCGCTCCACTGACGGGATCGCCTCATACCCCCTGGCAGCTCCGCCGTCAAGGGCGGTGAGGGCGGAGGCACACGCAGCACGGGCAGAGAAAGGTGCCCTCCAAGACTGCGTGAGCCTACTGTGCACTTCCGGGAAGAAGGGGACGAGAGGCTTCGAAGGCTTCGCCTTCTGGTCCTCTACGTAGCACCCATCTAGTCGGTCCGGCCGCGGAGCTGGGGGATAAACCATCTCCAACCCCACGGCCGAAGCAGCCCGGGAAAGCACGGCTAACATGTCCGCTTCAGGATCCGATTTGACAGCGCTCACCTGCCCGGAGGGGGCGAGCGGGTCCGGATCTTCGTCGGACAGTGAAAGCCCACCCTCCGATGCCGCGGCGGACATCTGATCTCCGGTGTCAGCGAGTGTGAGAGCTACCATCTGGTTAGACGGATCACTCTCACCACCCGAAGCTTGGATGGAGCGCCATGAGGAGCGAGAGGTCCGCGAGCCCGTGGGCGGCGGATTATCTCCCGCTGAAACCCTCAGATCTGCCCGAGCGCCCGCTGCTTTTTTAGAACAGGAGGCAACTGGGGTGGCTCGCTCTCTTGCGAAAGTTAGCCGCGATCTTAGCTGTGCAACGGTCATGGCATCGCAATGACGACATGAACCGCCCGCGAGCACCGCATTAACATGCTGGACCCCCAAACATGCAATGCAGTGATCGTGTCCATCATCCGGAGCCAGGAAACCCCCGCATCCAGAAACGCACAGTCGGAGCGCCATCCTGAAAAGGACGTGCTGCACGACTGTGTTGCTCTTTTAGGAAAGTTGCAACTATACGCACCGCTCTGGAGGACCGGACCCAAAGAACCGCAGGCAAGGGAGTAACCCAGCTCGACCGTCTGCCACCGCGAAGACCCACTCTGGACCGGGAGACACACTCGTTCGCTCTGAAGTGCTGATCAGCAAGAGGAACCCTCATCGACTCACTCAGAAAGGATCTGAAGCGAAAAGGATGGCGTCTGCTGGCTTCAGGTGTGCTTATATGCTGAGATAATTGCAGATGTCGCACACCTGCGCAAGCTTACGCTGCCAATTAATTTCATTCATTGGCCCGTTCAATACTCTCCAGACAAGCGGCTTCTGATCCGAATCCTCCCAATGCGTGGATTTTACAAATCAAATCCACTTATAGTGCTGAAGTTCCCCCCGAAGGGGAACGCATCAGTAGTTGCCTTGGTAACGCAATGTAAACGGCTCCCTTTGTTCAATTAAAGTTAAATAAGAGCCGAAACAAGTATTTTTTTTTTCATAAAAGCAAAAGCAACCATGTGACTAAACACTGTTATGCCGCTCTATCAAATGGGTGCTAAATATAGGTACATGTGCACCCTTATTTATTTATATGTTGCGCAGCTCTGGCTAAATTTTATTTGGAGGGAAAATTACCTAAATGTAACGTGATGATTGAAAATAATTAGAGGGGAAATAAATATTTAAAATCTCTGAACATAACAGAAAAATAAAGAATGATAAGACAACAATAATAGTGCATTTGTATAGTGGCAGAAATATCATTTTGGACAGGCCTTGTCAAAGTTGAGCGGGCACTTTCACTAATAAAAACACAGCACATAAATTATTTCATTTTTAACAATCAATTAAATTACACTGCGTTTTTATATCAAAAGTTGATAATGATATAAAATATACTACATTATGATGTTAAAATGAAACCAATTAAGCGATGGCTGTTATTTGTTTTACTATTCAAACATTAAATAACGAATGCAGCAAGTGAAATAAAAAACGAATATGAAACAACACATATATAGCAGGATTTAAAGCATATAAAGGACTATTATATTTAGCAAAATGCTGCTCTATTATCTTTTTATTTTGATAATTTAATTTTTATTATTATAATTATTTTGTTTTCATAATTAACTAACAAGCTGAAGGCGAATTATTGCTTGACGTTTTAGAAAATATTTGCGTAGCTATATTAAAGATCCCCACAAAAAAATCAAAAACACAGAAACATGTTACATGCCTCATAAATGTCATATAACTTATGTATAACTGAATCATATAATTGCCTATAGCTGAAATGATGAAAATTGCTCATTTTATTTTTATAAAACATTTGTCAAAACGTATTGATATTTTTTGAGTAAAAGCAACACTGACATTTAAGAATCCATATTTATTTAATTAATTCATTGTTTTGACTTGTTTATTAGTGCATATGCTATAATATAAATCATTCAACAGTACCTTGGACAGTTACAGTGCCGCTCCGCAAAGCTTTCAAGCAAAGTCTTTTGGACAGCCGACATTACAACACGCCGTCCTTCAGGTGGTCTCGCCGGAATTAACAAGCTGTCCTGGCTTTGAATTAAAAAGCGCAATTATTTCCTCGTTGTTAAAAGAGTCTGCAAGTTCGTGTTCCATGGATTTAGTTATGTTGTTGTGGAATTTGGGCATCGACGATGCTAAGCGTGACTTTATTCGCTTTATTCGATGCGCAGCAGGAAAAAAAAGTCAGCAGCGCAAATCGCTGGCATGTCTCTCCCGGATCAGAGCGAGTTTTGTGCTGTGAAATACAGCGCTGCGTGCAATAAACTCACATTCAGGCAGGCGAAGTAGGTCTGTATTCAAGTCAATAAAATAATAACTTTAATGAATAAAATATCTTCGTAAGAATGTGATGAGTTATTCACTTCTCTGCCAGAGACTGCTCTATGGTTTTAAAACCTTTTTCAAACTGTATCGTTTAGACCTGGATCATTATTTTATATTAAATGTACTGTAGTTTATTGAGGATGTCTGATGACTAGCGCGCTTCTGCTGAGCCAGCTGTGGTAGCTTAGCAACCGAGTCGCGACGTCAACACACAGAATCTGTCAGCACAGCTCAGCACGGTTGTCTAACCGTGCCGAGAATTCCGTGCCGAGAACGGTTTGTAATCGTGCCGCGCCGTTCCAGGCTCAGTGGAGAAACAACCGTAACCGTACCGAAGTGTTCTTAGAACGGTTTGGCACGATAGTGGAAAAGCAGCTTTTGTCTTCTTGAAACTAATGACCTACCACAAAGACATTTAATATACCTGACAGCATGAGGAGAGCTCATTTAGCTCATTACCATTATGATGGTGTTATGATTATTCTTACGCCTCACGTCTGCTGAAGCACTGCACACTTGAGCTCAGTATTATTAGATGCTGTGTCAAGTTAAAGAACCTCCACACACAGCACCAGTCATCTGAGTCAGCTCCAAAGCAGAAGAGCAAATATGCTAATAAGAGAGTTAAACAGGGGGTTAGGATGTACAGTTAATGAATCATCTGATAATCAACAATCTGGATTATTTGTTAACTACAGGTATGGGCAGTGTAAAACAGAATTACTGATAAACCATAATTCCTGTTATCTGGGGTTTAGTATCACCCAGGGTTAACATGTTCAAGCGTGAAAAACCCTAATATGAAATAATGTGGGCTATTATGAAATATTTTTGTAGTTATTGTAGAGTGGAGAATCATTTACCTCAGTGTCTCCAGTTTACAGTGTTGACTCTTCAGTCCATCAGAGAGAAGCTTCACTCCTGAATCCTGCAGGTCATTGTTACTCAGGTCCAGCTCTCTCAGCACACAGTTTGAGGATTGTAGAGCTGAGGACAAACTCTTACAGCACTGAACAGTGAGATTACACATGACCAATCTGAGAAAGAAGAAAACAAATCAAATTTACACTGTATTTTTTTGTCATTCACTTCATGTAAATAATGATTATAATTAATTAATAAAACATTAAATCAATCAATCAGTCAGTCAGGTGTTTGAACTCAGACCTCAGTGTCTCCAGTTTAAAGTCTGGATTCTTCAGTCCATCAGAGAGAAGCTTCACTCCTGAATCCTGCAGGTCATTGTTACTCAGGTCCAGCTCTCTCAAGACACAGTATGAGGATTGTAGAGCTGAAGACAAACTCTCACAGCACTGATCAGTGAGTTTACACATGACCAATCTGAGAAATAGTAAAACAAATCCAATTTATAGTGTATTTTTTGTCATTCACTTCATGTAAATAATAATTATAATCAATCAATCAGTCAGTCAATCAATCAATCAGCCAGGTGTTTGAATTCAGACCTCAGTGTTTCTAGTTTGCAGTTTGGACTCTTCAGTTCATCAGAGAGAAGCTTCACTCCTGAATCCTGCAGGTCATTGTTACTCAGGTCCAGCTCTCTCAGCACACAGTTTGAGGATTGTAGAGCTGAAGACAAACTCTCACAAGACCGAACAGTGAGTTTACACATGACAAATCTGAGAAATAAGAAAACAAATCTAATTTACAATGTAATTTTTAGTTATTTAGTTGATGTAAGTAATAATTATAATCAATCAATCAATCAATCAATCAATCAATCAATCAATCAGATGTTTAAACTCAGACCTCAGTGTCTCCAGTTTACAGTGTTGACTCTTCAGTCCATCAGAGAGAAGCTTCACTCCTGAGTCCTGCAGGTCATTGTTACTCAGGTCCAGCTCTCTCAGCACACAGTTTGAGGATTGTAGAGCTGAAGACAAACTCTCACAGCACTGAACAGTGAGATTACACATGACCAACCTGAGAAAAAATTATTAAAATTACAGTGTAATTTTTAGTAATTTATTTAATGCAATACATAATTATAATCAATCCATTCATCAATCAATCAGGTGTTTAAACTCAGACCTCAGTGTGTCCAGTTTACAGTGTTGACTCTTCAGTCCATCAAAGAGAAGCTTCACTCCTGAATCCTGCAGGTCATTGTTACTCAGGTCCAGCTCTCTCAGCACACAGTTTGAGGATTGTAGAGCTGAAGACAAACTCTCACAGCACTGAGTTGTAAGATTACAGCCCTGTAGGCTGTGAGGAAAAGCAGAAATAATGATTTTGTATTTATCTAGCAGGGGTAATCCAGAGCAGAAACAAAAACAATTGAATGGTGTGTTTTAGCTTGAGAAAAGATAAAAATCACTATATGGACTCTGTAAATACTGAATTTAAGGGAGAACCCAAGGCTTTAAAATAAACATAAAAACATGCTTTAGCTAACAATTCACAGTTTTGCTTATAGCCAATATTTTGCTTTCCCCTATGATTATCACTCATCATGGCACACCTGCTGCTGATAATGTGACAAAAAAGTGATTTGATTTGATTTCCAAGCTCATGTTAACAGATTAGAGCTGTCATTACACTATCTACATTTCAATGTGTTAACAGAAAGCAGAGATTATATTATTGTATTGGGTAAAAAATAAAGTATTGAAAAGAATGTCTGAAAATGGAGTAAACATAAGCAGAAGCAGGAGATCAGTAATACATCTTTGATGTGAACACAAATAGTCTGTGCTGTTTCTGCCCTGCACACATTTGACTCATGGGTTACAGATGTGTTGCAAATCGATGTGTGAAATGGGCATAAATGTATACAGAAAACTTACAGTGCTCTTGTGGTGTTTTTGACCACTGGTATCAGTCTCATCAGTGCTTCATCAGATCTTCTGTATTTCTGCAGTTCAAACTTCTCTTGAGTCTCTTCTGACATCAGGAGCACAAACACCAGACCCGACCACTGAGCAGAGGACAGATCCTGTCTTGTAAGATTTCCAGAGCTCAGACTCTTCTGGAGTTCCTCCACAAAGTCATCATTCAGTTCATTCAGACAGTGGAAGAGGTTGATAGTCCTCTCTGCTGATTTCTCCTCCTCTATTTTCTTTTTGATATAGTCAGTCGTGTCTTTGAGGTTCTCAGTTTTGAGCTTCAGTCCTGGCAGGAACTTCTTCAGGTTACTCTGATTAGACTCCAGAGAGAGACCCAGCAGGAACCGGAGGAAAAGGTCCAGGTGTCCGTTCTTGCTTTGTAAAGTCTTCTCGACTGCATCCTTATGAAGTTTAAACAGGGTCTTTGTAGAGAGTTTCCATGTCAGTTCCTTTTTCCAGGAATCAAGAAATGGGTTTGCTGTCTTGTCTTTGTAAGTGAAAAACACATAGAGAGCAGCAATGAACTCCTGAACGCTGAGATGAACAAAACTGTACACCTGTTCCCCTGAAATGGGGTTTTCCTCCTGAAACATTCGAGTACATAATCCAGAGAACACAGACCCTTCCTTGACATCTAGTCCACACTTCTTCAGATCTGTTTTGTAGAAAATCAGTTGTCCTTCCTGCAGCTGTTCAAAGGCCAGTTTTCCAAGCTTCAGAACAATGTCTTCAAAAGACCAGGCCTTGGCTTTAGGTTCAGAATCGTTGCTGTATTTTTCTTTCATCTGTTGCTTTTGAGACAGTACGTAGCTGGTGTACATCCCTGTGAGAGTTGTGGGTGTTTTTTCATTGCTCTCTTGACCCAGCAGAGGCTGAAGAACAGTGAGAGAGATCCAGCAGAAGACGGGGATGTGGCACATGATGTACAGACTCCTTGATTTCCTGATGTGACTAATGATGTTTCCAGCAACCTCAGGACTGCTGTTTTTGATGAAGTACTGCTCCTTCTGCTCATCATTGAATCCTCGCACCTCAGTCACCTGATCAATGTAGTCTCGGGGTATCAGGCTGGCTGCTGCTGGTCTGGATGTGATCCAGATGAGGGAAGAGCGAAGCAGCTCTCTCTTTAAGAGATGTGTTACTATCACACTCACTGTCATTTCCTTATCAACATCTGTAAAGCCATCCTCCTCTTTAAAGTTCAATTTAAAGCGATATTCATCCAGTCCATCAAAGATGAACATGACCTTACCTTGTTTTTCAGGAAGAGAGCTCAGTCCTCCACTGCTAAAGAAATACTTGTTAAGCAGACCTATGAGGCTGTACTTTTCTTCTTTAATCAGATTCAGTCTACGGAACGGCAGTGGAAATATGAAGACTATTTCCTGATTGTCTTTTTCTTCAGCCCAGTCAAGGATGAATTTGTTGACAGAGACAGTCTTTCCCACTCCTGCAATCCCCAGTGTCAGGACTCTTCTGTTTTGTTGACCTGTGTCAGGCTGGACTTTAAACATGTCATTACACTTCAGCGGTTTATCCTTGGCTGTCTGTTGGTTGTGTTTTGACTCTATCTGTATCACCTCATGGTCATTCTCTCTTCCTCCTGTCTCGTTCTCCACCACATATAGATCAGTGTAAATATCATCCAGGTTCTTCTTACGACCTTGCTGTGAATTACCAATTAATATCTGCTTATAGTCCTCCTTTAACTTCTCCTTTAGTTCACGGCTGGTGTTTGTGTAATCAACAGGAGGGGATTTACAGGTCTCTGAAGCTGCACCTTTACAAGAGAGAGGAACAATTAGTTTTTTATTAAAGTGAATTATAATTATGTCCTGTGCTTTACAATACTAAAAAATAACAACAGCACTCATGAAGTCGTTTGTTTCATCATTTAAATGACGTGACACCTATATGGTATGTAGAATGACCAGAGGTAGGTGATTTGACTTGAATCTTATATTGTATTGATGTAAACAAAATTGATTACTCAGAATAATGCAGTATGTTTCAAAAATAATTCTTCAGAATTAAAGTGTGCCTATTACAGGTTTTTGAATTACTTCATACTCTGCTGATCATTTGCTTTCTCAATGTTTCCTGACCTTTCAATTTATTTAGTTATTTTTATTTTTCTCCACAGGAACAACTGTCTGCAAACAAAACATGCACACAAATATAGAGATATTTTATTTTTAAAAGAAAAAAATAATAGTTTTTGTCCTCAGAAAAAGGCTCTTTCATTTGAAGAAGAAAAGCTGCAGGGGCTCAAGCCTCCAAAGCGAGATCCAAGGACAACTTTCATTATTATTTAAGAAATGCACAGTGTGAGCCGGCTTTACAATGTGTTCTTGTTCCAGTAATGTTTATTTTACAACTGATCTTTGTTCTTGTTTTCCTTTGCTCATCTCTTTATACATATTTGTTCATTCTGTCTGTGCAAATGAGTAGTAAATGATTGTTTTGATAGTTTTATCTGTGGAGGTCTTCTCTTTTTGTAAAGCATGAATTGTGTAGAAGGCTTGATAGATATCTTGCAGTTGAATTATGATTCTGCTAATGCTTAAATATTTGAACAGCCATGCAGACTCCTGATGACAGAAGATGAGGGAACACTACAGAAATCCAATTCTTACATATACTTTAGTAAGAGTAGAATTCATTCATTCATTCATTTTCTTTTCGGCTTGATCCCTTTAATAATCTGGGGTCGCCACAGCAAAATGAACCACCGACTTATCCAGCACATGTTTTACGCAGCTGATGCCCTTTCAGCTGCAACCCATCTCTGGGAAACATCCATACACACTCATTCAGACTCATACACTACAGACATTACGGACAGTGTGAGCTGGCTTTACAATGTGTTCCTGTTTCAGAAATGTTTGTTTTACAACTTATTCTAAGCTTCTTTATTCTTGTTTTGCTTTGTTCATTAACATAGATGTCTTGTGCTTCCCATTACAAAAAAATGCACATATAAATAAAGTAACAAATTCAGATGAACGAAGATAAACAATATATTCACACACATTAGCTATATACAAAATATTAAATGTATTAAATGCATTGCTTAGAAGCTGTGCAATAAATGTTATGACAATACATCTGACTCAAAAACCGTTGCTAGGACAGGGTTTTAACATGAAAGATTTGAGCTGATAAAAATGTACGGAACCCCGGAAGGGACGTAGTGGGGGAGAAAAAAAATGGGTGGGTGAAAAAAAAAAAATGGGTGAAAGAAAAAAAATGGGTGGGAGGAAAATATATATTTCTAAGTTTTTTGCGTTCCCTCGCAAAGATGTTTTGCGTTATCTCGCAAAGATGTTTTGCGTTATCTCGCAAAGATGTTTTGCGTTCCCTCGCAAAGATGTTTTGCGTTCTCTCGCAAAACTGTTTCTCCACAAACACTTCCTGTTCACTTCACTCATGTAAACCCTCCCGTTTTTGCTGAAATTCTCCCATATTTTACCATTCTATCCCACTTTCTTTACATTACTGTGCGCTGATTGTCGCCTTTCACTTTGCAACCTCTGAACCAGTGAATGCATGTTTAAGCGCTGACTGATCCCAGATCAGCGTCTGTACGCGCCATTTAAAGGGACACTTCTGTTATCAAACAAGTGCGCAGCAAATGAATCTCATGTTTTGTTTAGTTTGATAACAGATGTGTCTCTGTAAGAATGCACAGATCTATAATGAAAGCAGTCCATTACTTTAGAAACTGTTTGTGCTCATTTAAGAGAAAATAAGCTGTTTAAAATAAAACATGCAGGACGGAGATGTTTCATATTATTCAGTGTATTTGTCTGTTTAAACATACACCCGCTCCTCTGTAAACGGCGTGTACAGACGCTGATCTGGGATCAGTTTATTGTACGAAGCGCGTCTGTCAGTCAGCGCTTATGCATGCATTCACTGGTTCATAGGTAGCATACGCACAGTAATGTAAAGAAAGTGGGGTATAATGGTAAAATACGGGAGAATTTCAGCAAAAACGGGAGGGTTTACGTGAGTGCAATGAACAGGAAGTGTTTGTGGAGAAACAGTTTTGCGAGAGAACGCAAAACATCTTTGCGAGGGAACGCAAAACATCTTTGCGAGATAACGCAAAACATCTTTGCGAGGGAACGCAAAACATCTTTGCGAGGGAACGCAAAAAACTTAGAAATATATATTTTCCTCCCACCCATTTTTTTCTTTCACCCATTATTTTTTTTTCACCCACCCATTTTTTTTCTCCCCCACTACGTCCCTTCCGGGGTTCCGTAAAAATGTAAATCAAATGATCACATTTGTAAATTTTGACAGTGAATTAAACATTACCTTGCTGCTGTTTTTTCTCCAATTCTTCAGCTAATTGATTTTGCTTGATTTTCCTCAGGGTGTCCACTGTGATCTTCACAGCTCTTTCTGATCCAAAACATGACACCAACTTATCCACTATCTTTCGCCTGTCTGCATTCTCCAATTCAGCTTTTGAAATCTCTCTATGGTCATCTATTAAATGCCACCGAAAGTCCTTTAGTGTATCTTCTAGCAGTTCATCCAGTGATTTCTTGAGCAGCTGTTTAACATTTGCCATGGTGCTTCACCTATTCACCGCTACAGGACAAGAGCAACAACATCTGAATTAGTTTCACAATTAACATATGGACCTAAGTATTTATTTATTAATTAAATAATGAAATTACCCTGTTAGAGGAAACTTCACATTTCAGAAAGTTAAATATTGAAAACTGATTGTCACTTCTTTAAGTGGCTCTTACTAACCAGGAACAATGTAGATGTTTGTTTGCCTACTTAACTTGTGTCTTGAGCAAAAGCTATGTAACTCTTCTTCCTGTATCATCATACAGGAGTGTTTATTTAGATGTTCAACTGGTTAAACACAACCATTTTAGAAAACTCATAAAACCAGTTTTAGATGACAGATGAGACTGGTGGAGAACCACACACATATGCCCAATGTTAAAAGACCCTGGCATACTACTTAATATGAGTACAAATACCCATCACTGTGGTGGTACCCTGAAAGTTTACATCTTATAATTCATATGCGGTGCAAAATAAGATTTATCTGATGGTGTTGTAGAATTATTGCAAAAAAGTGAACACTGAAAAAAACTGATGACTAATATAATATAAAAGCTAAATAAGAATCCTCTGAATCATGTTGTTTTTATTGTGACACACATGGCCATCTAGACCTGAGCTTAATGAAGACATGGGAAAAGAACTGGATGATCATTGGAGCAGCTCAAGAATGTGCCCATGTAGCAAGCATTCTTGCCCAGGTTGTTATAAAGCTGTTAGAGCAGGTATTCATCCACCACTGGTTTACAGCATATGAGCCAAACATTGGTTTGGCAAAGGTGGCACCGCAGGGGCGGACTGGGACAAAAATTCAGCCCTGGCACTGTAGCCACACCAGCCCACATTACCACACCGACACAGCCCCACCCACAGACACACACATTCACTATTTAGTCTACAGATGGTGAAATAATATGACATTCTTGCCAGATTTTGATAATGTATGGGTAACCTCGTATTGGGTCGGCCCATCTTGAAACCAGGCGGCAGATGCCGATTGGGCCAAATGCTTAACATTTATTATTATTATTATTTTTATTATTATTATTATTATCATAATATCACATCTAGCAAGAAATAAAAGCTGTCTGCACTTAAAAACAATACATATTTAAAAAAAAACTGACCGGCCCACATTTAAAAATTGGTCCGGCCCATCTGGCATTTGCCAGAATTGCCAGATGGCCAGTCCGCCCCTGTGGCACCGTCTTTAAGGCAACATGCAAGACATGGGCCAGATGCCAAATGTAGTATTTGGGCCAGATGTTACAAATTGATATGTGGGCCATGTAAGTTTGGCCTATCTTAACCCATTTTTAAAATACATTTCAATTGTTATTGTTATTATTAATATTATTATTATTATTTTTATGAGTAAAGAAATATTTTGGTGCACAAAATTGTTTCCATCTTTCTGTTTGCATTTTCTAATGCCTTCATTTTAATCCAGGAAACAATTCAATTTTATTAATCTGTTGTTTCTTGTATGTTGTGAAAGAACTGAATTTACCCTACATTACATATATTTTATTAACTAAATTATTATTTTACAAATTATATTATTATTGTAACGATGGGTCTGACACAGAGGGATCTATTTGCAGTACGTTTATTAAACACAGTTTAATAATGAACACACAATATGCACTGGTGTATGAACTCACATCAATCACAGTCTTATAAGGTGGATAAGCTGGCGGCTGGCATTCATAGGTCGATGTAGCAGGCATGGGTCAGAGGCAGGCGGCGAGGATCAATGTCGGTAATACAAAGCAAGGTTCTAGACTGGTGGCAGGCAAAGCAAGGACGAGGAACAGTCCGGGTTAGCAACGGGAGATCAGACAAGGATAAGTAATGCTCAGAAATGTCAGCAATGGCAGAACAAGACATCGCTCTGGAGTGTGTGTGTGAGCTGCTTATATGTGTGTGAGTGTGATCAGGTAATGTGTAACAAGTGTGTAGCAATTAGTGTCTGAGTGAGTGGGGATGATGTAATGTCAATAGTCCAGTGATGATGACCTCTGCTGGCCAGCGAGGGGAATGACTGGGACCGAGTTGGTGACAATTATTAACCATTTCTAAGCATTACCATTATTAATGTGCCTAAAGTGCAATGCCTCATGGGTTTCTAAATTTCAGTCATGACACACCAAATCTGGCTTTTAGACGATGGCCAAACATTGTGCCATAGCTTGCCCAGTTCAGGACAAGTTATAGGTAAATAACTTGACTGAGACTAGGCCCAGATATGGTCCATGTTTGGCTGTTATATGGAAGCTAGACTTGGTCCAATGCGTTCACAATGCTCCCGGTCTCCCGAGTTTGTTCTTCCGAAGTGACCAGGCAAGACCGGTCTTCACAAGACTCCAAGTCTGTTCTCTGTGTTGTTGGAATCGAGAAACAGCCCATGTTTTGATCTTTGATTGGTCTCTTACAGTCACATCATGCGATTTTACAGGTCAGAGTTCACCAAGCTTAAACTTTGCAATGCAGCAAACTGCAAAACTTGTCGCATGAGCTTGTGTTTCCAGCCTGTCCATTCGAGTGCATATAAATGGAGAACAGTGCAGTATGACCGCGGCTTAACTCTGCTGCTGAGTTACTTTAACTCAATTTAGAGTAAAACCAAACAGACTCTGAGCTGAGGAAATGTTACTCAGAGGATTTTGCTGTTTCTGAGAGTCAGATGATCATTTACACCTGTTGCTCGTTACTCTACCAGCTCAAAAGCCGAGCAGCATGTCTGCCATCCTGAGCCTGATGTCAGAGAGATGAAGCTCTGTCCTGCCTCTCTGCAGTGTTGCTGAAAGTACCAGAGATCGCCTCTGTGTGAAACTTAGAGCTTACAGCTTATTGTAATGTTTCAGAAAAGCTTTATAATTGTTATTGTGATCCTTCTCTCTGTGTGGGAAGCTGTAGGGATGTGTCACAAATCTGAACTGGACTGGACTGAACTCAATAGCAAGTGAACAGGGAGTTTATTCATTCTCAAGAGCCTGAAACATTAGCAGTCACAAATAGTTTGTGAAACTGAAATAGCTGTCAACAGGTGGATGCAAGGAAAGTCCAATACAGAGAAGAAAATCAGCTTCAGAAAGCGAGCTTGCTACTAACGGAACTCAGCAAGGACAGCCTGATGAGACACAAATTTGAACAACAGCAAACTGACAATGTGAAACGCTGACTAGATATAAGTATAGTAATGATTGTCAGCAGCTGTAGCGTGCTGATGAGTCAGCTGAGTGGTGCTAAACAACAAGGAATCAGTGACAACAATACCACGTGACCACACTGATGCTGAAGGTAGGGATGCACCAATTAATTAATTTGTGTCCTTGCCGATACAGAGTACCGATACTTCATAGATTTGGTTTCAACAAAGTTTAACAGAAGGCTGTTTGAAGCCAAAAATATACACTAAATGTAGCATGTCTCGCTGTCATTTGAAATATGCAATTCATAACACATTAGAGGACCTGTACAGTCTCTGCAGTGTGTGAACTTATGCCGAGTTAAGACTGCATGGTTTTCAAAGTAGTCATGTCACAGATGTTTTCACACTGCATGACTATTTGGGCTAGCGTTTCGTCGCTGCTTTGTTTACACTGCAAGATGGATCGGCGACAGGGGCTTTCACATTGCATGACTTTACTATAGGAAGAATCGCCGACAACTTCGTCCAAACTACGTCTCACAGCCAAAAACACGTCATATATCTTTTGTTATTAACTACATAATGAGAAAGAAGCCTTGAGTGGGGTAGAACATGAACATGTTTGCTAAAAACATGTACATGTTTGCTAAGAAAATTAGCCATTTCTCCTCAACGTTGCTAATAAACTAATTTCTTTCTGTATGAAACGTCAAACAGACACGGTTGCTCCTGAGTCCTGTCAAACCTCCACTAGTTTTTCCTCCATTTCGTGGGTCCAAATAAATCGAAAAAGAGCGCTTTTAACTTGTCCCGCAGCCTCCTGCTGGCCTGCAGCAGGTATAACACACGCACACACAAGTGAATGCTGCTCTCTCATTGGCTGTAGGCGATGGCTGATGTTATTTTCAGTCATAACTCATTTCACACAGCATGATTTGAATCGCCGACAGCTCCAGATATTTAGCATGTCAAATATCTCACAGGCATCTGCGACTTATCGGCGATTCTCTCAGATCCCGTCTTTGATAGTTCATATTGTGTGATTGTCACTCCCGTGCACGAGCACCAATTTGCCTGGGATTTCAGACATTTGTTGTCAATTTCTCAAAACCTGTCGGCGAGCCAAAATCGGGGCTAAAATCACGCAGTCTGAATTAGGCATTACAGGGTGGTGTTGGTCAATAGTCTTACTGCGCACCACGTTATTGAACTGTAATATCTCTTAGATTATGCTACCTGATAGCTAATATTAGCTTAAAAGATTAAAAAAATAGAAAGCATTTTAAAAAAGGAACAACGCGCAAATCGCCATCAAATAAAACTGGCCTCAAGGAGTTCAGCACCTGTCATGTCAGTGTAGTGTGTATAGCGCCCTGTCAACTGCCGCTGGTGAGAGAGAGTGCACACATAAGAGCTCAAAGCCGGCATATAACCAAAAGAGAGATCATATTGTTATAAATATTCCATTAACAATACTTATCGAAATATTTATACATTTACATGAAATGTTTATTGAGATTGTGTGATGTGTATAGACTGTCTGATCTTTACGGAAGCTGTAAACTGCACGCGCGCGGTGACCGCAGATGTTCGGCTCTGACTAAGCTTTTATTTAGCCTGTAGTTTTTAGATCAGGGGTGCTCAATCCTGTTCCTGGAGATCTACCTTCCTGTACAGTTTAGCTCCTACCCTGATCACACCCACCTGAACCAATTAATTAGGACCTGAAATCAACTTGATAATTACAGGCAGGTGTGTTTAATAAGGGTTGCAACTGAAATCTGCAGGAAGATAGATCTCCAGGAACAGGATTGGCCACCCCTGCTTTAGATTATTTACATAATGTTCCATTACTTAAAATTTCTTTTATTTTTTTATTTATGTTTATAAATAAAATGAGTGCTAGCTTGTTAAGCTGTGATCATTATGAAAGGATCATATTACATATTCGGTTTATTCTTCAGTCGCCTAAAGATTTGTTAATAATGTATTTTATAAACGGATTGTTTATAAGAACTAAGCTATTAATTTATAATACATTAGGCTAGTTAATACATTACTAGTAAACACAGAACATCAGCCTACCACACCCAAACACACAACACAGAAAGAACACACAGACCCACAACATGCGTTACTAAGATTGTACCAAGTACACTATTACCAAACTTGGAAAAGTGACCTGTTACATTTCTGCATCACAGCAAAAACTAATATATTACAGTAATTGTAACACTAATATTAAAAGCAGAGCAAAAGCTTCTACTGCTGATAGATAGAAAGAAAGACAGAGATCTCAGGGCAATGACCTAGAACTTCTCCATCAGAGTAAAAGACTATCACCTGCAGCTCAATCCAGCAAAACTTCTAGTCCTGCCTGCACTGACTACACATTATATCTTCATGATCAAACTGGAGTCCGCTAAAATTAACCCTTCCCATTCAGTCAGGAATCCTGGGGTGATCTTTAATAACCAAACACAGCACAATCATGCAGTCAGGAACACTCTGAGATGTTCAATAAAGTCAATCTGAACCCTTGACTAATATTCCAACAATGGCTGAATAATTGTGACCTCAAACGATTGGGAAAAACGTTTGTATTTATTTTTATTTTAATGTACTTTTGAAGGGGGCAGCACGATGGCGCAGTGGGTAGCACGATTGCCTACAAGAAGGTCACTGGTTCGAGCCCTGGGCTGGGTCAGTTGGTATTTCTGTGTGGAGTTTGCATGTTCCCCCTATCTTGGCGTGGGTTTCCACTGGGTGCTCCGGTTTCCACCACAGTCCAAACACATGTGCTATATATATGAGTGTGAATGTAAGGGTTTATGGGTGTTTCCCAGTTTTGGGTTGCCGCTAAAAGGGTATCAGCTGCGTAAAACATATGCTGGATAAATTGGCGGTTCATTCCACTGTGGCGACCCCTGATTAATATAGAGCAGTTGTCATCAAACTTGTTCCTGGAGGGCCGGTGTCTTGCAGATTTTAGCTCCAACCCTAATCAAACACACCTGAACCAGCTAATCAAGCTCTTACTAGGTATATTGAAACATCCAGGCAGGTGTGTTGAGGCAAGTTGGAGCTAAACCCTGCAGGGACACCGGCCATCCAGGAACAAGATTAGTGACCCCTGATATAGAGACTAAGCTGAAAATGAAATGAATGAGTGAATGTACTTTTGAAAATGATTTTCCTTATTTTAGAGGAGAATTTGTTACTTTGTTTTCTGCTTTAGTTTTGAGAAATGTCATGAGCTCTGAAATGTACAGGTTTAATAGTATTTAGACAAATTAAAGTGTATAAATAATGTAAAACAGGTGACAGTTGTAGCCACAGCAGTTGCTTATCATCAGAATCAGTTAAAGCAGAAACACTTCAGGCAAACAAATGAAACCGGTCTGACTGCTGACACTCTTCAGGGTTTTCAGCTCATGTATCGACACATAAGATTGTGTGAATCCACTGTACTGTAAATCACCATGGTCATATAAAGACACTCAGCTCAAAAAACAAACTAAATGCATTATTAAATACTGTTATTGCAGTTTGAGTTTTCTGCATTTTAGAGATTCTGTAAGGGCTCACTCACAGTATGCTATCCGAACTGTGCCAGGCCTGTTTTCCTGTACGTTTGAGAAGTGTGAGTGCCCTGACTAGGGCTCAGATATGGTTAAATTGTCCAGCCCTGGCCCGGTTGGAAGAGGTGTGCCAGAGAGCGGTTCATTTGAGCGAAGCTGAGGCTGAGGCGTGACATTTAAGGGACTGTTTCATAAGGATTTATAAATCATTCTTACTGTTAAATGAACACATACTGTCGTAATTTATTAAAAACGCAAACCCCTTACTGTACGACAGCTGGACCTCCAGCAAACCTCCTAAATCCTGCAGCAGGAGGACTTTATGATTGTTTATGCCAAAAGTGGCTGATCTGTTTGGCGAATTATTCGACTGTGTGTCACTGCATATCAAATGACTAAAACAATATAACTACAGAAATGTTCACTGTGCTGAGCGAGAGCACTGTGGACACAGATTTCAGTATCAGAATGCGAAGGTTTTTGCTTTCTGTGATCCTCTTCCAGAAACACACTCGACATTTAAAGGTGTAAATGAAATCCTCAGAATGTCTTCAGCTCAGCAGTAAAGTCTCAGAAACACAAAAAGATGATCTACGGATAATCAGACGACACTTATAGATGATATAAAGCACAGAAAGAGCAAACTCTCACCTCAAATAATGCCTGCAGATCTGTCTGTTCCTCCGCTGAACTGTTGAGCTGAACAACACATCTGAAAATTCTTTCACCTCTGGAAAACATGTCACAACCTGTTTGAGATATGAGGAAATAACCAGTCAGATGAAAAACACAGACACACAAGAAGATAAGAATAGAAGATAAAAATGGAGGCTTTGCTCAGCTGGTAATAGCAGTGTTGACAGTAAAAAAAGTAAAGCAGTCGCTGTGATACAACAGGTCACTTTTACAAATGTGCTATATACTGTACTTGTTATAATCTCAGTAACACAAGTCACAATATGTGAATTTTAGCCCCAGTTACGTCGTGTGATCCTGATATCATTCACAGCAGCTCATATTAAGCTGGACTCAATAAAACGATTATCATGCCATCGATTCGGTTCATATTCGATATCTCGGTGCATCACGGTGCATTGACGATGCTTTCCATACACAGTTTTATATTTTCTTCACAACAGCAGTTCTTGTATTAAAATGTATGAATATATTTATATTTATATATTATTTGTAATACAATTTCCTCATTTAATACAAACAGTCAGATATATAAACTGTATTTTTAAACAAAACGATCATTAAGCAAATAATATAAACAAATATAAACATCTAGCTCAATTTCTGATCCTTGTCTAGTTCTCTTACACCTCTTTGATTGGTCACACCCTCAACAAAAGTGGTTGCGATTGGCTCTTGCGCGCTGCGCTCTTCAGATAAGTGACACTGATAAGTGGCAGGCGGCAGCGGCGATCACAGCTGATGTATGATAGACACGGTGGAGAAAACTCTGCTGACACGCGCTCGTTTCTGTATCCAAAAGTAATGCTGTAAAACAGCCGAGAGGAGAAGAAAAGCCACCCCAGCAGGTCAAATGGGCCACTGTGTGTGTGTGTGTGTAAGAAAGAGAGAGAGGAAATGGAGTGGGCTACTTTCATTCTCTCGATCTCAGTGAAATAGGGGGTATTGTTGTATATGTCAGTGAAAGACTGATCCAGCAAACACACACAGTGAAATTTTGCACAGTTTATGAGTTTTAAGTAGTTAAAGCGCTGTAAATACTCACGATCGCCTCCCTTGCAACAGAGTGCATATGAGGTAAATGACGTCAGTAATAACCGGTTATGATTATTACTGAACCGATACCGAATTGTCCGCGTCTGCATTGCGGTGCACCGAAGAAACGATTAATTTTGACACCCCTAATATATATATATATATATATATATATATATATATATATATATATATATATATATATATATATATATATAATAAATGCTAGCCCAGCCGGCATTTCAACGGTGATTCAACGTTGAATCAACGTCAGGTCTATGGTTGGATCAACGTTGAATTACCTTTCGATTTTGCAAATTGGATCAACGTTTATATTGTGACGTTGTTTCACCGTCGGACCACCACCGGTAATTCACCGTTGAAATCACAACGTTGTTTCACTCTTACCTTTTTCATGGGTGAATTGTGGTCGTTTTGTAGACGTTGAATGAAGGTTGAATTACCTTTCGATTTTGCAAATTGGATCAACGTTGATACCGTGACGTTGTTTCACCGTCATACATTTCAACGCAAGTTAAATAGAAATTACATACAACGCAAAGTCCATAAATATAGCAAACAAATTTTTACTAATAAAAAATACACGACACAAATACACAACTTAGCCTGTGTATCCATTTATTTAATACACACCTCATTATTTCTGTTATTCTAAATATACAGCAACATTTACAGCATACATAGTTCATTAAAACCATGCAGGTTACTATACATGCTGTACACTCAAATACAGAACAAGGCATACAATTAAATAGTCACTTTTTAATTAGGTTTCATGAATTAAAGTTAGTTAATGTTTACTAACATGAACAAAGAACAAATATTCGTACAGCATTTATTAATCATTTAATTTATTGAAATATGTCCCGATGCTATTAAAATCAAAATGTATGCTTGTTAACATTAATGCACTGAGCTGACATGAACTGTACTTTCTTTATATGAAAGATACTTCATTGTTCTTTGTTCATGTTAGTAAATACATTAACACTTACTAATACAACCTTTTAGTAAAGTGTTACCGTCTTCAGAAAGACAGATACTAACTAAATTAAACTAAGTAACTAAACTACGCTTCAACCATCACAGTCTCCAAAATACAATTCTGTTTACAAAGTTTACAAAATACCCATTTTTAAAGTGGCTGCAGTAAAAAAATAAAATAAAAAACATCACTCACAACTAAGAATCACAAGTGAAATACATTACATCTGTTTGAGGTTTTATAGGTTGAGAGAAACACTTGAGGTAAAAGATGGCACTGGGGACAAAGAATCAAGTGTAAAACACTAAAACATCTATATCAGTCTAGCACTTAAATACAGAATTATTTCTCAAACACCAGGTGAGTTTCCTTCAAAATCAATAATGAGTTTTGCTATTCCAATTCATTGTGAATGAATGGCTTCACTTTCACAATAGTGAAAACTCATGCTATAATCTAAACCTGACATTACTCCTTCACTTTGCAGGTCTGCATGGTAAATATTTAGTAGTTTTTTTGTTTTTTTTTTTGCATAAAGTACATCTATTGTGTTTAGCATTACTGCAGCAAAACTGAGCACCTGTGACAGTGGAACATGTAGACAAATATTTCAGTAAATCATCAAGAAAATGTGTAGAATATATGGTTTGATTCTCTCTCACAAACACAACAGTAATAGCAATTTGTTATTCCATTATTATTAGTATCATAAAAATTGCATGTTCACAGGGGTCTTATAAAAATGGCTCACATTTGTGAATGTAGGACCACTATTTCACTATTACATGTCACATTAAGTGTTCATATAGGTTCTGTTATTAAGTACTTGTGTCATCCCAGAGACCTGTTAATCTTCAGAACACAAACTAAAATATTTTAGATTAAATGCTCCTCATCCTCTACAGACAGCAATAGTCCCAAGATGGTCATTGTCAAGATAAGGCACAAAACACATTGTCAAAACGTTCCATGTGACTTCAGTGATTTCAACTGTGAACATACCAAGCTCCAACAACACTTTAGTGAGGCAAAACAAAACAGTAATTACAAATGTGTTAGCGTATATATGACCTGTTGTGGCAAAGGCAAACAAGTTATTTTTACAGTACTTACTGTGATTTAACCTTTATGACAAATGTACTGGACCTGTTACACATATCTTTTATGAACACAAATTTCACTGTAACGGATGCTGTTGTTTTGCTCCAGTTATACCTTTAGAGAACACCGTACTAGTCAGACATCCATACAAAAGCAGAGAGTTTGGTCTTGTGTAGCAGAACTGCATTAGATGTCTGTCTGTCTGTCTAGGCTGACACTGGTTTAGGCCATCAGTATGTCCTTGATGAACTCAAATGGAGCTTCCAGAAAACCTGCAATAAATGAAATACGAGGTTGCAACTAAGTTGGTATCTGCTATTATACAAAGTGAAATTCAAATATTTATTTTTTATTGAATCCAAATTTGTCCTATAATATCGTCACACTCAATAATTTTGACTCATCCATCTGAATATTCCTAACTAAGGGAAGTGAAGAATTAGGTGTGATATCGTCAGGAAGCCCTTCGCCACCACCGGTGCCAGCATTTCCAGAATTCAAATTTCAGATTCTCAAAAAAATTACTTTTTTTTTTTTTTAACAAAGGCTGCAGCAAAGAATCATGAAACATTCAACACATCTAATAATTACAAGTTGTTGTAAACCATTACATGTACTGTAAAAGCTGTTTGAAGCTTTTTAGACATATGGTTGAGAAAAACTCTAGAAGGAGTAGCAATTCTACAAAAGTCTTCATGTAGGACAGAGAATTAAAGGGATAGTTCAAAATGTTTATTCTGTCGTCATTTACTGACCACATTGAACACAAAAGAAGATATTTTGAAGAAAGCTGCAAATCTATAACCATTGACTTCTATAGTATTTTTTTCTACTATGGAGGTCAATGTTTACAGGTTTTTAGTTTTTTTTTCAGAATAGCCTCTTTTTTGTGTTCAACAAAATAAACTCATAATGGTTTTAAACCATTTGGGGAGTAAAATGTGAGTAAATTTTCATTCTTGGGTGAACTATCCCTTTCAGTTGGAAAACACCAGAATTCTTAAGTAGACCCCTTTCGCAAGACAGATGATGCATTTCATTTCTCATCTTAATCCTCAAGTTTTTAATATTTAGATTTATTTAAATAGCATGTTTATTTATTTGTTTTAATGACATTTAATAAAAACAACTTCTCAATGACATCACATGTACTGGACCTGCTACACATGTATCACTATTTTTATGAATACAAATTTCACTGTAACAGGTGCTGTTGTTTTGCTCCAGTAATACCTTTAGAGAACACAGTAGTAGTCAGACATCCATACAAAAGCCTTGGCGTGGAATAGCAGAACTGCAGTCTGTCCAGGCTGACACAGGTTTAGGCCATCTGCATGTTCTTGATGCCCCTCAACTGGACCTTCCAGAAAACCCAGAAAATTAAAACCCATTACACCTCTTATCTGCTACTATACAAAGTGTAATTTAAGCATTAATTTCTAACTAAATACATATTTGTTCCCCAATACTGTCACATAGTATAACATCACAACATGATTTCACAATAATAATATCAATATAACAATATAATATCACAACATAGCTTAACAATCAATAAACAAACAGATTAGAAAGAATATCACCAACCAAAGCACCAAGAAGATTTAACAGATAGCTTAGTTAAAGCTAAAGTAAACTTACATGGACAAAGCCTTTTCCATTCAATGCTGTGCGAGTTAGTGCGTCTCTGGACTAAGTTACATGTCTAAAAGCAAAAACAACAACAACAGTGAAACGAAAGCAGTTCACTTTGTAATAATAACACTAATGATACAGCGTATAAAAAGGATATTGTTTTATAACGTTGCTCAGTAACTTCAAACTGCGTTTGGAGTTTATCGCTTTGAATTTGCCATAAAAACGCTCATTTAGACTAACGTTAAACATGTGACATTACCTCGAGGTTAGCTGCGCGTCACCGGAGCGCAAACAAGACTAAAAACCAAACTGGAAAGTTTTAAATGCTTCAAAATTCGAAACACTACACCAAGTCACATTTAAGATACACTGTGTGTAAAACAAAATCGGGGGGTAAATAAAACATTAAAGCATCTAAAAACACGCTTACCTCTGAATTCTACTGCACTGCAGGTCAGGTGTTCGTAATTAAGTGAAGTGAAGCGCTGCGCGCGGCCGCGTGCGCCGAGTCCTCCGATACCATGGTAACCAAACATGTTGAATATTGGGTGAAGCCATGACGTTAATTCAACATACAGATCATGATAAAAAAATGTCAACGTTGATTTGTACAAGGATTTCTGTAACCTTTTTCAACCATTTATCATTCAACATTGTTTCAACATTAAAGCAACTACTGACGTATTTTCAACCACATTTCAACGTTGAAGCCTTGTCATATGCAGGCTGTTTTTCAACCGTTCAACATTAAACGTTCTATCAACATTATTTCAACGTTCAAAACACATCTGACCTTATTTCAACCATATTTCAACGTTGAAGGTCGGTCGTGTGCCGGCTGGGCAGTAAACACATAAACAAACAACAATAATAATAAATACATCCAAGGGATGTAACACCAAGCAACAACAAAAAAATATTTAAATGAGCATTAGGAGTAGCATTACATGGACATCGGAAAAGTAAGACCTGTGCAAGCATATTTAAGACCTAGAACAGCGAATTTAAGACTTTTTAAGGCCTAAATTTTAGATGTTTATATTTTAGACCTTTTAAGACCCCTCGGAAACCCTGTGTAAGCCAGATGGCACAGCAGAAGGCAGGTTTCATTCACTTATTGTATGCGCTTTTTGGATATGCACATAAAAACGGTTGATGGAAATGCTATAATGCGAATATTTTTCGAAAATGTGTGTGAATGTACAAAACAGCAGGCTAAGCACATTGTAAAACATCTAAAGTGTTGTTTTGGTCATTCTAAACCGCCTCAACCATTTCAGTATTGTTATAATATTAGTATTTTAATGACCTCCAAAATTGTCAAGAGTGTCTGCACTCCATGTCTCGCGCCTTCAAACGCCAGCGCGCGTTCACTGCAAGTCATTTATTAAATGAAGATAATATAGTCCCGTAGCTGCTCCCACCGATGCATATTCTGTTTTTACTTTTGATGTTTGTCGCCAGTTAATCAGAAGGTGGCGATTTTGTTCTCTTTGACTTGTTGGATGGAAACGCTGCTTTATTTGCATAGTCTTTTATGCAATATTCTAGTTTTGGGCATACATTTAATTAGCATTTAAGATGATAACATAGCTATTCACACTGCATCAGCACAGCTGTCCCCTTTCTTCCCTATGTACCTGTAGGTGAACAGCTCCTCCGGGTGTGGCCATGGGCATTCATCCTCTGCTTTTTCTTCCTCATTTCTTCTGTCTTAAATCTCCATATGTCTATTGATAACTTCGTGACTGTATGATGATGACGGTCAGCTCACGTAAATCTGCAGTAGCCTGAACTTGTTTTTCGGTTCAAATAATATACCAGGCTTTTCATTGGTCCATTAAGATGACCTTTTTTTATTGGCTACAGAAATGCTGGTCAGTGTGGGGTTGAAATAATAATTTATTTACAGTACTCTGTAACGAAGTGTGATTTTAAAAGTTACAAAGTAGATTACTCAGCTTAATTTGTACTCAAGTACAAGTAAAATTACAGGCTTAAAATTCTACCCATGGAAGTACAATTACCCCAACAATGTACTTAATTACAGTAACATGAGTAGTTGTAATTCGTTACTCCCACCACTGCTGTTTACTGCTGAGTGTGACATGGCAGGGAAAGAAACAGCACCTCTATGTCAGAGACCATGGTGCTCGACTGGAAAAAGGTGGCCATCTCCAGTTTGAAGGAAAGTCCTTAACTCAAATGTAGCTTAAGTATCTGCGTTTTTTTCATGAGGAATGGAATGTGAGATTAAAAGATGGATCAGTGCAGTGGCAGCAGTAATGCAGTTGATGTGATTGTCTGTTGTGGTGAACGAGCTGAGATGAAAGGCAATTTTTTCAATTTACCGCTCAATCAAGGTTCCAACTCTCACCTATGGTCATGACTGAAAGGACAGGATCTTAAATACAACCGGACACATTTCACAAAGTGTTATGATCTGCTTGTTTGAGTCGCAACATAAAAGAGAGATGAGCCAACAAAATAGCCTGAATGCAAATTATTTATTATAAAATGTAACTCATAAAACCATCAATCAAAGCAACCAACAAATGTCTAGGGATAATAATGAAGATAAAGAACTTAGGATATAATCACAACAACACTTTTACTACATGATATAAGCAATGCAAAACAAAACCATAAGGTTAAAGATTTAATGAGATGGCAGGTCTTGACAGGAGGACTCCTGAGTAGCCACAGCGTCCTGGATTAGCTAGCAGCCTAGCACAACAACTTTTATATACCCATAGATGAGTAATGCAGGCATCCAATCAGGATTTACCACATACTCCAATCTGGAGTCTTGGGATCATCAAAGTGTATTAATATTGTAAAACTTAATACCTGTCACTCTGCCTAAATCATAAAATATTCATAATGCATCTTTATTTATTTGTGTCTTTCCAGTGATGCTACTCATTCAGGTAGTCAGACAGAGAACATCATCCAAAACAACACTAGCTACATGAATACACTGGAGAGTGGAGTACAGATGTATCCGCACCTGTACAATCACTTGCAAAGAGAGATTTTAAGCTGCTGAGATGCTGTTTGTCAGATGTTTATGAAACTGTTCTTCTCTCAGCCGCCATCATTGTGTTTACGGTAAACGCGAGGAGCGCAACACATTTACAACCCCACCTACTGCAGTGTAGGAGTGTTGGAAAACAGTATATCGTCACTCAGCCTTTTCAAACATTGTGCACAGAGAAAATGTTTTGCTGCATTCATGTCATGTGTGCAACTTTTGTCCAATTCTGTAGACACTCATCAGATCTGTATGGTTTCTCTCCAGTGTGAATACTCTTTTGTGTTTTCAGATGTGTTAATGATTAAACCTCTTGTCACAGTGTGAACACTTGTACGGTCTCTCCAGTGTGAAACGTCGGGTGCAGTTTAAATTTTGAAATAAAAGTCTTCTCACACTCAAGCACATATACTCTTTCACACCAGTGTGGATCTTTATGTGTTCATTAAGGTTTGCTAATTGGTTGAAACTTCCCACACGGAGTGCATTTAATGGTTTATCTCCAGTGTGGGTCTTTATTAAGGTCTGAGGAGTTGCTGAAACTCATCCCACACCGCAGCTGTGGTCACACTAGAGTTTGAGCATGCAAAATTCTGTTGTTTGGCGCTGTGAAAAGCGACGGGATTAAACAAGATTATTAGACAAAAAAGCGAGCTATTGGTCCATATTTTACATTTCTGTCCAGAAAGGTCATGTTTTGATCTTTGATTGGTCTCACACAGTCAAGTGATGCGATTTTGCAGGTCAGAGTTCACCAAGCTTGAACTTTGCAATGCAGTGAACTGCGAAACTTGACACACAAACTTGGTTTCCGGTCTGACACATTCCCGTGCGTATGAATGGAAATCCATGGGGAAAAAAGTCCATTGTGACCGCTGCTTAAGTGCAAGTTTCTCTCCAGTGTGGCTCATAATGTGTAGATTAAGGGATGATGAGCAGATGAAACTCTTCCCACACTGAGTGCATGTGAATGGTTTCTCTCTAGTGTGGATCCTCATGTGTTGATTAAGGTTTGATGATTGGTTGAAATTCTTCCCACACTGAGTGCATGTAAATGGTTTCTCTCCAGTGTGGATCCGCATGTGTTCATAAAGGTGTGATGAGTTGTTAAAGGTTTTTCCACACTGGGTGCAAGTAAAGGGTTTCTCTCTATTGTGGATCGTCTTGTGATTATTAAGGGATGATGATCGGTGGAAACTCTTCCCACACTGAGTGCATGTGAATGGGTTCTCTCTAGTGTGGATCCTCATGTGTTGATTAAGGTATGATGATTGGCTAAAACTCTTCCCACAATGCGTGCATCTGAATGGGTTCTCTCCAGTGTGAATCATCATGTGAATCTTAAGATCGAAATTTCTTCCAAAACTCTTCCCACACTGAGTGCATGTGAATGGTTTCTCTCCGGTATGAATCATCATGTGTTCATTAAGGGATGATGATCGGTTAAAACTCTTTCCACACTGAGTGCACGTGAATGGTTTCTCTCCAGTGTGGATCCTCATGTGTTGATTTAAGTTTGATGATTGGCTAAAACTCTTCCCACACCGAGTGCATGTGTATGGTTTTTCTCCAGTGTGGATCCTCCTGTGAATCTTAAGTTCCCTTTTTCTTCCAAAACTCTTCCCACACTGAGGGCATGTGAATAGTTTCTCTCCAGTGTGGATCCTCATGTGAATCTTAAGATAGTCTTTACTTCCATAACTCTTTCCACACTGAGTGCAGGTGAAACTATTTTTGTCTCCCCTTTTCAAAATACCATCAGTCTGTAAATTAGTTTTTTTCTCAATTTTGACATGATGTTCCTCCTCTTTACTGCCCTCATTCTCTTCAATTAGGTCTGAAATAAATAAAACATGTTTTCATTAAATCTTACAACTCTCATCAAAAGCTGAAAAGTGAAAAGACACTGGAAACATTGGCTACACACACTGCAATTTTGATGCATGGTAAATGTAAAATAAATCAGATCATATTTTGTTTGGTCCATTAACATGTACACATTTAAGCAGATTCAATTCAATTCATCTTTATTTATGTAGTGCTTTTACAATGTAAATTTTGTCAAAGCCACTTAACAGAAGTTATAGTAAATTAAAACCGTGTCAGTCCAGTTTTTAGACTTTCTTACATAATTGATCATAAAAGTAATTTTGGTCATATTAATAAGACAGATTTGAAAGCTGTAAATGGAATTTTTATTTGTTTATATTTATAATTACAACAAAATGTTTTTCTAAAATGTGTAAAGCAGACAGGGAACAGGGCCGGAGTGGGACTCCTTTTTAGCTCTGGAATTTCAAGCCTTAGTCCGGCCCACCTCAGTCGACGACTGACTATATTAATAATAATATGCGGATGATCTTCTTTTTCTGTCGAATCCAGATACATGTATTCCAAAAGTTTTTACAATAATTTCAGAATTTGGAAATGTTTCTGGATACAAAGTCAATCTAGCAAAGAGTTTCCTTTTCCCTATCAATGATAGAGCACAGCAAATTCCCTTCCAATCCTTTCCATTTTCATTTTATCAAAGTCCTGATAAATTTGTATAGTGACGCGCAAATATAAGGATTCGTTCAATAATAATTTTAAAACGACATTAGTGCTTAAGGCTGTTTTTAGTGCTCAAGGACACCTTACAAACAGTAGGAGAACAAAAAAAGCAACAACCTTAAGAAGGTAGAGAAAATGGGAGACTAATAATACATAAAATAATGACAAAAGACCTGAGAACAAGTAACAAAAGAAACTCGTTCCTGTCTTTCAATGAGTGCTTATGTGCATTTAAGAGAACTAGGCAGCACACTCAGGGCTGCAAGATGGATTTAATTTAGTATTCTTATTATTAAAATATATCTGAATGAGGATCAAATGACTGAGTTGGTTTCGAGAATGAAAACCAACCTGTTTGTTCCTGCAGATCTTCCTGTTTGACTGTGAATGTTTCTTCAATCTTCACATCTTCACTCTCCTCTTTAATAAACACCATCTTTATAACAGTGTGGAGATCAGTCGCTTCAGCAGGAGTTTTTCTCTGTGTTTGGACACTTTATTCTGTTTAAAATGAACAAAACAATGAACAGAAACAAAATAACTTCTCTTCAACACTTGCTTCAACAGTTTCTTTATATGAGAGTGATTGACAAAAATAAATCAGGTAAGTCTGAGCAAGAAACAATAGCCACAAACAAATGACCTAATAAAAACTAGTTCTCCATTTATATATATATATATATATATATATATATATATATATATATATATATATATATATATATATATATATATATATATAGAATATTGTTTACTTATATTAGAATGACATTATGCTAGTAAATAAATAAAACCTTCATTAAAACACATTTCTGTTGTTCAAACAATAGCCCTCGATTACTGAGATTAAAATAGTACTACGTTGTATAAAGAATTAAAATAAAAGTCAACAGCAGGTATGTCATATTGGAAGAAAAACCTGAAACTTTAATCAATCGGTTTATATGTGTAAAGTTGTGAAACAAACCTTCCTCCAGTTGAACTGCAGCGCGGAAGCGGCGCAGCCTAATGACGTCACACACCACACCAAAATAAAAGTCTTTTTTGTTCAGTTTTTTTTTGGCCACTTACTGTTGCAGTCAGGACATGATCAATTTCTCCCTCGTTTTCCACTTTACACAACATATCTGCTGTCTCTCATATACATCGACATTTAGAATTTGAAGTTGATCAAAACTTTTAATCCAAACATTTTAAAACAATTTTGAAAAACTTGTTTAATCCACTAAGTTTAAGTGTTTTTTTTTTATTGTTGCAAAAAAGTTTACATCACAAAACAGGGAACAGTCAACATCGCAAGGCATATTTAACATTAAAATATATAAAATAAATTTAATTTGTTACAACTGCAACAAAAGATCTACATCAAAAGAAAAACAAAACATTATGACAATAAGTGTTTTAAAAAATAAAGTACAGAGAGCTTCAGTTATTTTACTTTGATTTCTGAAGTATTTGAAGCTTTGAGCCACTTTCTCTACCTCAGAAAGAAAACACCTGAAAGAGGGTCAGCACTCATTAAAATAAAGTTCACAACATCAGAGAAAGAACAATGTAAATCAGCTTTGTAAAATAAAATATCTTCTAAAACAATAGGGGGGACTGAAATCATCTTTAATGAAAGCCAAGGATGGATGTCAAACCAGAATTTAAAAGTAATTTCACAAGAAAAAAATAAGTGATCGAGTGTTTCTGGAAGATTTAAGCAGAAGCTACACTTGTCAACATCAGAGTTTTTTTGAATAAACTAATTCACAGGATATATCCTGAATACAATTCTGTAATGAGTTTCCTTAACCTTGGGTGCTACAGGATATTTAAGATAAAAGGTAAAAGCTTTGTCCTCTACTAAGGGTTTAACAACTCCTAGATGATGACACTTAAAATCACCAATGATAAGCGTTTAAATTGTTTGTAAATAAGCTTGATGTTACATTTACCATCGAAAATATCAACATTTGATATTTTTAAAAATGGAAGAAAAGTTATAAGTATAAATGGGAGATCAAAACAATTACTTTGAATTAACCTAAACAAAGCAATAGGTATAGCCTCGCAAATTTCAATATAACCTTTATCTGTGATTTTAACTCTATATTTATTTAAAAATTTGTTATGAGAAAGCAGTCCATTTACATCTAACAAATCATTAATAAATATAATGCCTTTATTGTACCAGTCACCTCTAAACAATGATTTCCTGTTAATAATAACAGCCCTTTTATTTCAAAGAGTGGATTTATGAGGGGAAAATTATGGGTAAATATCATTTTCCAAAAAAGTAGTGCTTGCTTATGAAAAGTAGACAGCTTCAAAGGAAGTTTTGAACAATCATAATCATATCTTAATACAAATTCAAGGCCACCATTTTTTTAAACAAATTATTTGGGATATGATACAATATTGAATAAGGCTTAGCTAAACACTCTTTTAACCATTTAACTCTAAAAGTGCCATGAAGACATTCAAAATCGATTGCTTTTAAACCTCCATATTCAAACTCTTTGATCATATAATTCTTACGTAAATAATGTGTTTTATTTTTACAAATAAATTTAAATAATATTTAATTAATAGATTTAACTATTTTAGGAGGAGTATATAAGGGAAAAGTTAAATATATAATTTTAGATAATCCCAGTCAAAAGAATTTTACCCTATATGGAAAGGTCTCTAGCTAGCCAATGATTTAGGGATTTTTTTCATACCTTCCATTTTAATATTAAAATTTGCACATTCTCTATTAAATGATACAGATTGAAACTTCAGGTTCTCCTGTTCAAAATGATATATGACACTTGAGGCTGACTGCTAAAATAAAAATAAAACTGCTTTTAAAAAAAATAATAATATAGGCCCATTAGGTGCCCACAAAATACCTCTAGGTCTTTAAGGGTTAACAGAATTTTTGGTGATGGTAACTCCCAAATATTTAACTTCTTCTTTTACTAGAATACCCTCTAATTCTCTTAAAGTACAATTCTGAATAGTCAATATTCCACATTTTCTTAGGTTTAAGGTGAATTCAGAAGCTTTAGGAAACAGAGATTTTGACAAGAGCTAAAGGGAGCACCTCCCTATTTTTAAGAATTAATAGAGTGTCATCAGCAAACTGACTTAAACTAAAAGTCCTACCAAGTATATCAATACCTAAAGTGTGCTCTGAATTTTTTAAATATAATTACATAAGTTCAACAGCTATATTAAAAAGAAAAGGTGAGATGGGACATCCTTGATGGATTCCTCTTTTGATGTAAACTCCAGGAGATGATCCTGAATTCAGAGATTTACTACTGAATATATCAGTATAGAACATGAAAATTACCCAACAAAAGCTCGGACTAAACCCAAAAGTTTCTAAAGACTTTCTAAAGACAAAAAAGGATGCTCAAGGGTATCAAATGACTTAAAAAAGTCTAGAAATAGAAATAAACTTGTCTGAGGAATTAAATACCTATAATCGAGCATATGAACTATCAGTCTGATATGATTGTAAATACTTCTCACTTTAATGAAAGCTAATTGTGTTTCATTAATTATCTCGCCTATACCTTTTTTGAGTCTATTGGCAAATACATGAGAGAGCAATTTAAAATCATTGGACAAAAGAGTTATGCGTCTCCAATTATTTAAAAATAATTGGTCTTTGCTTGGCTTTGGAACTAAATGATTAAACCCTGCTTCATAGAAGTCGATAGTTCTCTTTCTCTATACATTCCTTAAGTGCTTCAAAAACTAAAAATCTCATCTCTGGCCTGTTACCTGGGGATTTTCCATTGGATATTTTAGAAATAGTAACATCAAGTTCAGAGATAACAATGTCAGATTCCATCATTTCTCGGAAGCTGTTATCTATAATAGGAACTTTTATCTTTTAAAAAGGAAAAGAAAAAGTCACAATCACTCTCATTAAATTTTGACTTACATAATAATATGAATAGATGTGATCATCACTAAGTTGTTATACTAAGTTGATTAATAGTTTTTGAAGATTGTCTATGCTTTACTAAATTAAAAAAAATATATATGAAGAATTTTTCTCCCCCTCCTCTATCCATTTCACTCTAGATCGTAAAGCTCCTTTAGCTTTCTCTGTATAGTTGTCATCCAACTCTGATGGCAAAATACGAAGTTTATTTTGTTCTATATCTCCAAGAAAATCTTTATTACCAAGGTCATTTAATCTAGATAAAACTGTTAACTGTCTTTTTTTCCTAAGAGAGGAAAACAATAGCTCATTACAGCAGAGCCATTTTTAACCTGATTCATTTTCAATTTGAGAAAAGCATGTGGCAAAAGAAAAAGAAAACCAAACAGCAAATAGGGAGAAAAGAATTTGCCAAATGCTTATTTAAAAAGCTGTTTAAAATGTGTTTTGTGATTTATTAATACAATTTTTACTGTTTGATTAATCAGCCTTTAAAACATGAATTAAATAATAATACAGTAATAAAAGTGTCTATTTATTTATACATTTACAATGTATTTGTAATGCATTGATTTATTGATAATTAAATGACATTTAAAAACATTTAAATTGTGATTTATTCATGTACATTTTTATGCTGGTCGAAGCAGTGGGGCAGTAGGTAGTGCTGTCCCCTCACAGCAAGAAGGTCGCTGGTTCGAGCCTCGGTTCAGTTGGCGTTTCTGTGTGGAGTTTGCATGTTCTCCCTGCATTCGCGTTGGTTTCCTCCGGGTGCTCCGGTTTCCCCCACAGTCTAAAGTGAATTAGTTTGGACTTCATGTCATGTAGGAGACATTAAATAGATCAATGATAACTGCAGAATGTCTTTCTGCTGTTGTGGCAAAGGATTCTAACCTGCGCGGGGAGACCCCAATGGATTTCTAGTCCATCGCCTTAACCACTCGGCCACGACTACAAGACTGCCTGTACTGCCATTTCTTTATGCCTAGTACACATATTGTGCATCCAGATGAAAATTCCATCAAGCGATAGCTCAACGGCAAAAGCTGTGGCTCCACAAAATGAGCGTCATACGCCCGAACAGGGACTTGAACCCTGGACCCTCAGATTAAAAGTCTGATGCTCTACCGACTGAGCTATCCAGGCTTCACAACAGTAACTTACAAGTAGGCAAGGTTTGGGTTGTGGTCGGCGCAGACCTTTACAGTACACTAAAGTTTACCGTGAGATGGGGTTTTAAGCTTATGGTTGGTGTGGATGTTGCTAAAACACGACAGGTTACTTTGAGGTTGAGTTTATGGTTTTTGTAGGTGTAGACATCAGTACAACACAATAGTTTGGACTTCATGTCGTGTAGGACACATTAAATAGATCAATGATAACTGCAGAATGTCTTTCTGCTGTTGTGGCAATGAATGGACACTCAACAATTGAAAAGATTCCTTCCATGCCTTAGAAGCATGACTTGATCAGTACTTATCTACACAGCATGCTGATATCAAAGATTCTATTTCTCTTATATCATATCCCTAGTCTTCCACACTTTAGGAAACGTAAACATTCAGGACGTGCCATTAGCACAGCCTGCACTAAAAGAAGGCTGGAGATAACGGATGGCAACACAGAGTGCGACACCAATGTCACCTTGAAAATCCTGCCGTGTCCCGGACTCGAACCGGGGTTGCTGCGGCCACAACGCAGAGTACTAACCACTATACAATCACGTCAAGGTACAAAACAGCCGTTGTGACCTATGTGTGATATGTTCGTCCCTGTGATAAGCCCCTTTCTCTTCAGTGAGAAGACTCTGTTGTTTTTCTCCTCCTACCAGCACAACGCTTTTCCCAAGAAACAATGGAAATGCAAACAATTGATGACTGCTGCAAATTTAAAAACGGGGAGGACGTAGTCAGCAGGATTCGAACCTGCGCGGGGAGACCCCAATGGATTTCTAGTCCATTGCCTTAACAACTCGGCCACAACTACAAGACTGCTGGAACTTCCATGTCTTCATGCCTAGTACACGTATTGTGCATCCAGATGAAACATTCATCAAGCGATAGCTCAACGGCAAAAGCTGTGGCTCCACAAAATGAGCCTTACATGCTCAAACATGGACTTGAACCCTGGACCCTCAGATTAAAAGTCTAATGCTATACCAACTGAGCTATTCGGGCTCTACAATAGAATTAAACATGTAGGCAAGGTTTAGGGTTGTGGTCGGCGCAGACCTTTACAGTACACTAAAGTTTACCGTGAGATGGGGTTTTAAGCTTATGGTTGGTGTGGATGTTGCTAAAACACGACAGGTTACTTTGAGGTTGGGTTTATGGTTGTTGTAGGTGTAGACATCAGTACAACACAATAGTTTGGACTTCATGTCATGTAGGAGACATTAAATAGATCAATGATAACTGCAGAATGTCTTTCTGCTGTTGTGGCAATGAATGGACACTCAACAATTGAAAAGATTCCTTCCATGCCTTAGAAGCGTGACTTGATCAGTACTTATCTACACAGCATGCTGGCATCAAAGATCCTATTTCTCTTATATCATTTCCCTAGTCTTCCACACTTTAGGAAACGTAAACATTCAGAACGTGCCATTAGCACAGCCTGCACTAAAAGAAGGCTGGAGATAATGGATGGCAACACAGAGTGCGACACCAATGTCACCTTGAAAAACCTGTCGTGACCCGGATTCGAAGCGGGGTTGCTGCGGCCACAACGCAGAGTACTAACCACTATACGATCACGGCGAGCTACGAAACAGCCGTTGTGACCGTCGTGTGGTATGTTCCTCCCTGTGATAAGCCCCTTTCTCTTCAGTGAGAAGACTCTGTTGTTTTTCTACTCCTACCAGCACAACACTTTTCCCAAGAAACAATGGAAATGCAAACAATTGATGACTGCTGCAAATTTAAAAACGGGGAGGACGTAGTCAACAGGATTCGAACCTGCGCGGGGAGACCCCAATGGATTTCTAGTCCATCGCCTTAACCACTCGGCCACGACTACAAGACTGCATGTACTGTCACTTCTTTTTTATACCTAGTACACATATTGTGCATCCAGATGAAACTTTCATCAAGCGATAGCTCAACGGCAAAAGCTGTGGCTCCACAAAATGAGCATCATACGCCCGAACAGGGACTTGAACCCTGGACCCTCAGATTAAAAGTCTGATGCTCTACCAACTGAGCTATCCAGGCTCCACAACAGTAGTTTACAAGTAGGCAATGTTTGGGTTGTGGTCGGCGCAGACCTTTACAGTACACTAATGTTTACTGTGAGATGGGGTTTTAAGCTTATGGTTGGTGTGGATGTTGCTAAAACACGACAGGTTACTTTGAGGTTGGGTTTATGGTTTTTGTAGGTGTAGACATCAGTACAACACAATAGTTTGGACTTCATGTCACGTAGGAGACATTAAATAGATCAATGATAACTGCATAATGTCTTTCTGCTGTTGTGGCAATGAATGGACACTCAACAATTGAAAATATTCCTTCCATGCCTTAGAAGCGTGACTTGATCAGTACTTATCTACACAGCATGCTGGCATCAAAGATTCTATTTCTCTTATATCATATCCCTAGTCTTTCACACTTTAGGAAACGTAAACATTCAGGACGTGCCATTAGCACAGCCTGCACTAAAAGAAGGCTGGAGATAATGGATGGCAACACAGAGTGCGACACCAATGTCACCTTGAAAATCCTACCGTGTCCCGGACTCAAACCGGGGTTGCTGCAGCCACAACGCAGAGTACTAACCACTATACGATCACGGCGAGGTACGAAGCAGCCGTTGTGACCTATGTGTGGTATGTTCGTCCCTGTGATAAGCCCCTTTCTCTTCAGTAAGAAGACTCTGTTGTTTTTCTCCTCCTACCAGCACAACGCTTTTCCCAAGAAACAATGGAAATGCAAACAATTGATGACTGCTGCAAATTTAAAAACGGGGAGGACGTAGTCAGCAGGATTCTAACCTGCGCGGGGAGACCCCAATGGAATCCTAGTCCATCGCTGTAAGATTCCCCTAAATTAGGCACCAGATTCAGCGAAGTTCAGCAAGTCGACTTCGAGACAGGAGAAGAGACCAAACTGTAGTTAGAATGGTTTATTCTGCTAGTCTGACAAACACAGGATGGGCAGGGGTATTTATACACAAGGGCTAAGAGCATAAAGGCGCTCCATATATGGGCAAGTCATACAGCATTTTGACTAAACATGAATCAGCATATTTCATATCTGAGCACAGTGGAATTTTCCAGCGTGGGTGAAGCTGCGAAATGAAACCAGACCATGGTCTCATATTTCTAACACCTGCAAGACTGAAACCAGATCATGGCCTCATATTTCTGACACACACATACATATACACAAAACCACAAGCACTTCTGCACGTAGCTGCAAGCACACTAAAAAGAGGACAAAATGTTCTCTCAATCGCCTTAACCACTCGGCCACGACTACAATGCTGCCTTCATGCCGTTTCTTTATGCTTAGTACACATATTGTGCATCCAGATGAAACTTTCATCAAGCGATAGCTCAATGTCAAAAGCTGTGGCTCCACAAAATGAGCGTCATACGCCCGAACAGGGACTTGAACCCTGGACCCTCAGATTAAAAGTCTGATGCTCTACCGACTGAGTTATCCGGGCTCCACAACAGTAATTTACAAGTAGGCAATGTTTGGGTTGTGGTCGGCGCAGACCTTTACAGTACACTAAAGTTTACCGTGAGATGGGGTTTTAAGCTTATGGTTGGTGTGGATGTTGCTAAAACACGACAGGTTACTTTGAGGTTGGGTTTATGGTTGTTGTAGGTGTAGACATCAGTACAACACAATAGTTTGGACTTCATGTCATGTAGGAGACATTAAATAGATCAATGATAACTGCAGAATGTCTTTCTGATGTTGTGGCAATGAATGGACACTCAACAATTGAAAAGATTCCTTCCATGCCTTAGAAGCGTGACTTGATCAGTACTTATCTACACAGCATGCTGGCATCAAAGATCCTATTTCTCTTATATCATATCCCTAGTCTTCCACACTTTAGGAAACGTAAACATTCAGGACGTGCCATTAGCACAGCCTGCACTAAAAGAAGGCTGGAGATAACGGATGGCAACACAGAGTGCGACACCAATGTCACCTTGAATAACCTGCCGTGACCCGGATTCGAACCGGGGTTGCTGCGGCCACAACGCAGAGGACTAACCACTATACGATCACGGCGAGGTACGAAACAGCCGTTGTGATCTATGTGTGGTATGTTCGTCCCTGTGATAAGCCCCTTTCTCTTCAGTGAGAAGACTCTGTTGTTTTTCTCCTCCTACCAGCACAACGCTTTTCCCAAGAAACAATGGAAATGCAAACAATTGATGACTGCTGCAAATTTAAAAACGAGGAGGACGTAGTCACCAGGATTTGAACCTGCGCGGGGAGACCCCAATGGATTTCTAGTCGATCGCCTAAACCACTCGGCCACGACTACAAGACTGCCTTCATGCCATTTCTTTATGCTTAGTACACATATTGTGCATCCAGATGAAACTTTCATCAAGCGATAGCTCAACGTCAAAAGCTGTGGCTCCACAAAATGAGCGTCATACGCCCGAACAGGGACTTGAATCCTGGACCCTCAGATTAAAAGTCTGATGCTCTACCAACTGAGCTATCCAGGCTCCACAACAGTATTTCACAAGTAGGCAAGGTTTGGGTTGTGGTCGGCGCAGACCTTTACAGTACACTAAAGTTTACCGTGAGATGGGGTTTTAAGCTTATGGTTGGTGTGGATGTTGCTAAAACACAACAGGTTACTTTAAGGTTGACAAGATTACAACGAGATTACGAATGGCAACACAGAGTGCAACTCCAACGTCACCTTGAAAAATCTGCCATGACCCAGATTCGAACCGGGGTTGCTGCGGCCACAACGCAGAGTACTAACCACTATACTATCACGACGAGCTACGCGAAAGCCACTGGCCCTTCACTCTCTGTCATATGTCTTTAAAAATTGAAGGCCCCCAGAGCAGTCAGTTAGCATGCGCTGCCATTTTATTTTTGGTGCTTTTCCCTTCCAGCACAACCCTTTTCCCAAGAAAGAATGTAGTTGCAAACAATCATGGAATGTCACAAACGAAATCCTGCGCACTGCCTGGACGTAGTCGGCAGGGTTCGAACCTGCGCGGGGAGACCCCAATGGATTTCGAGTCCATCGCCTTAACCACTCGGCCACGACTACAAGACTGCTTGGACTGCCATGTCCTCATGTCTAGTACACTTGTTGTGCATGCAGATAAATCTTTCAGCAAGCGACATCTCAACGGCATAAGCTGTGGCTCCACAAAAAGAGCCTTATACGCCCAAACAGGGACTTGAACCCTGGACCCTCACATTAAAAGTGTGATGCTCTACTGACTGAGCTATCCAGGCTCCATGGCTTGGCTTTACAAGCAGGCAAAGTGTAGGGTTGTTGTGGGCGCAGACCTTTACGGCACACAAAAGTTTACTGTGAGGTGGGGTTTAGGTTTATGGTTGGTGTAGATGTTGCTAAAACACAACAGTTTACTGTGAGGTTTGGGTTAATGGTTGTTGTAGGTGTAGACATCAGGGGGGTATTCCAGAAAGCTGGGTAAACATACCATCTGCTAAACCCTGAACTTTCGGTTGATTTACCCAAAACCTGCTTACCGCGAGTATGTTGGTTCCAAAACAGGTGATAAGAGTTAGTTAAATCAACCTCCTGAAGATAACCGCGGGTTAATGCACGTGCACGGCACACAACTGAAGGCATTTTCAGTAGATCGCCGAATTCATGAGTCACCATAGAAAGTCACGGTGAGAAAAAAGGCAACGCAGAGGCGAAGCTGGAGGTTTTAATCACAGAGATTACACATCTGCTTCAACGAAGGAAATAAATATAGAATAAGAAAAAGATAAGAAAAGAAAAAATAAATAATAAGAAAGTTTGTTAGTTCATTAAATTACACGTGGCACCCTCCATTTTATTCATTGTAATGAACAATTAAACTTCTCTTTAACATCCTTTTGAGTATGTTGTGTAACCATTCATGCATTTATTTTTCTTGCCATTAATTTCTTAAGGCCACAATATGTGTATTGACTAATAAGGCTTATAGAAATTGTAATCTTTATGGAGCTAGAACTCTGTCCAAAGTCATTAAACACAGAAACATTCTCCTAAAAGGTAATATTTAATTACTGGAGCTCTTTATTTAACACTCTAGAATATTCTTTCTGTCATGCAGCTAATGGAAAGAGGCCTGTCTAACTGCTTTTTTTTTTGTCTAACTGCTAAGTTTTTGACTTAAACCACACACTCTGTCACTGTTGTAAGTGATTGTTGTCAGGTAGCTTTAGGTTTTTTTATGCTTTTTATTTTGCATGCAGACGAAGTTCCTTCTGCTTCAACTAACAAGCAGTGTAAGAATTTGTCTGCACTTTTCCATATTTGAATATTGCTCTTGGATCACAAAAAAAAAAAAAAAAAAAAAAAAAAATATATATATATATATATATATATATATATATATATATATATATATATATATATATATATATATACACTTTAAATTCTTAAGTAGCTGTATAAGGTCCATCTTCAAATATAAATAAAGTCACATGAGCATCACCTTAAGGTGAGAAATTTATATATATGTTACACGTTGAAAGGTGCGTGTATAAAGCAGTGTAAAAAATTCATTCAATTTATTTCAGGAAATGAAGAAATGAACAGACCAAAATATTTGATTAAACAGTTTTTTGACAAATTATATTTCTCAGCACTCTTCCATCTCTTTTGTCTGCTTGGGTCACTGAGATTTCCTCTGGGTCAGGCTGCAGATAGCGTGTCATCGTATAAGGCAGAAAAGGGGATCTTTTGTCCTCCAGCAAGTAACAATGTAGTGCCTAGTAATGATTCTATTGTATAATACAAATATAATAAGAATAAACATTGTGTAAAGCAACATTTGCTTTATTTATTTATTTATTTTTTACTATATTTGTGTTATACAGCCTCAACATATACTGATGAGGTGGGGTCATCCCATATGTGTTGGTAGGATGAAGCAGTAATGAGTTTAATAGTTGAAACACCAAAAGATTGAGGACAGAAAATTAAGTTGTACCTGCACATTTATACTATGGACAGATTTCATATTATCAGTGTCCTTTAGTGACTGATGGAGCTTTAAAATTGGCTGCAATTAATGCACACAATAGCATTTGGAAACCCTGAAAAAAATATTATATAAAACAATGTAGGTGTGTGTGCGTGAATGTATACATATGAACGACGTCCTACACCTTAAATTATAGGTATATTTTCCTACTAGATTTGAACTCGCTCCGCTGTGAGCTCTGTGGTTCATTAACAACACACTGTCCACTACACTATTGCCGTGCTCTGAATCAACTGTGTAATGATACGCAGCGCTTTATGACCAAGTAACTGTACAAAAGTGTAAAAAACTGTTCAGTGCCAGGCATACTGTACAGGTGCTCATGCTGCCACATTGTACAGTTGCCTAAAATGCCCTGACGCGAATACAAAGAGCTGCACTGAATGTTTTTTATGGTAAGCGCAGACCCGCGGTTTGTCACATTTGATTTAAAAAAGGTTTGTTAAATACATTAACATTATGAATTTGGTTATGAAAAAATATGCACTTATAACCCTCTCACAACGAAAAAACTTGTATCTGTGTGTCCACATCCATAAATATTCTCATCAAAAGAGCACGCAATGCTCAGTAAACTCTCTGAAACAGACAAACTCTGGAACATAGCAACTTACTCTCTGAACATAACCTCCTCCGGAGCAGGTTATGTTCAGAGAGTAAGTTGCTATGGCTACTTAACATACCCAGAAGTTACCTCCGATTTTGGAACCAAAGTTGAGGTTATCCACCTACTTACTCTCAAACTTACCCGGGTATGTCACATAACCTGCTTTCTGGAACAGCCCCCTGGTTTGCAGCAGTTATTGTTTCCACAGCTTCATTGTTGTTTTGACCATTTCCTATACAGCATCTGTATGTCTACTCTACTGCCATTTAGTGGACAGTAACAGTAGAAAGCCTGATCACTACACAGAGTTACAGAAATGCAGCAGCAGATGTCAGTGTTGACTGATGATAACAGATGTGGGTGTAGTGTCCAGAGCACTGATACTGTTCTCCCACTGCTGACAGACTACATTACTCTCACTTCCACATCTGACTCTGCTGCATTTACATTCAGATGTTCCATTATAAACTAAATGCAGATTGACCGTATTAAAGAAATAATGTCTGCATAATCTAACTCTGTATTGTTGGGTTACTTCTGAAACATTTGATGAACCGAAATTCAATAAGAAAATGTATTTATTTGCAAATGTAAGGAACAATATAAGTTAGCAGTGAACATACTGAGAAAGTCACAGTCGAGTGTAATTAATGGAGTAAATCTAGCATTAATAGTTGTGTATCAATAAAACCAGTGGAGTAAATCTGTGACCACAGTAAGCAGAACACGTGTCTGATATATGATCTTTTACTCTGGTGTTGTGATCGTGAACCCTTTTCTATGTTGTTCAGAAAAATTTGCTGGTTTTAGTAAAGATGTTCACAGTTTAATTCAGTAAAGTCAAACTGTGTTATATCTCTGTGTCTTCTACATTAGTTTACAGGACAGCACAGACAATAAACTCATGAATATCTGCAGAATATTTCTCCATCAGCCTGCTCTGTTGACATGAATAAGGCCTGTGCTGTGTGTTTAAATGCTGCTCTGGGGTTATTTTTGGCTGAACAGTGAAACCCAAACACGCGAGTAATGCCTGCAACACATGGTCATGGTATGTGTGTGTGAGTGTGTGTGTGTGTGCCTGCAGTGTTGCCATGTCCACTGTTTATTCCCGTCTGTAGGCTTGTGTTATTTAAAAGTTATTAAAGTGATTATAAACAGATATTAGTGTAATATATATATATATATATATATATATATATATATATATATATATATATATATATATATATATGTATATATATATATATATTGGAATTCATTTCTTTGTAAATTATTCGTTGTGGACCCTCATGGACTTGTAAACTAGCAACACAGGTGCGTCACGGTTCACTCCTTTTTCCATGTTATTCCTCTGTGCTGTTAATGTTTGCGAGTTAAACATCAAACATCACTAAACACTTATTTATAGAAAAATAAAGTTTTAATCATTATCCAGATGTAGGATAGTAAGACGGGTGACCAGATGTGTTGACACCGTGGCTCTGACTCCTCTTAACACCTCGCAGAAGGCTGTGTTAGGAGTGTGCTTGCAATGGGGAAGGGGTTTCAGGGGTCTGGCAACCCGTGTTGTTTTTCACAGGTCCTCTTAAAGCAAAGTGAAAGCAAAGGGTTAATGTGGCCATTTTAGACACAGAGTCCGTCGTCTGCAAAGCGAAAACCTTTAAATCTGTTAATGTAAAGGTGCTGGAAGTACTCGAGGACGCGTGTGGGGTTTATCTGAGCCGGTATGTATGATGTGTGTTGATGGCTGTAATCCTTCATTAGTTTACTCGTGATGTGAGTGTGTACAGCTGCTGATCTATTCTGCTGAATGATGAAGGCTGATCAATGACTGCACATCTGTGATTGTGTCTCAGTGTCTGCTAGAGTTTCTGCTGGACATCACACTCTTCACTGCCATCATGGGTAACAGTTGCTGTTGTGAAAGCAGGTATTAGTCCTGATGGTGCTCATTACACATCATCATCATCATCATATGATTATTATTGAGGGAAAGTTGGTTTTACATTCACACTATCGGTCAATGACTTGTGACACGCTCCCTATAGTGTTTACCATGATACTTGGAATATTTGGTATGAAATCAGATGTGAATATGACTTCAAAACAACATTAGCACCGTTTATTTGACTGTGAACTTGTACTTTGGTGGTCGTGGTCACTTATATGATATGAAGGAGAAAGTCTGAATGTGTGAATATAAAACCCACTGTACCTCAATATGATTATTGTCTACAAGACAGGGTTATTGCTCTGTGTGTGTGTGTGGGTGTGTGTGTGTGGGCTAAGTTTATCTTCATGTACTAATGTCTCAGTGTTTAACCATTATGTCCAACATATTGATCAGGGTAATATTGAGTGGATGTGTCGGATTGAGCTGTCGGCTGCAGTTGCTCTCCACTGACTGCGCTCACCAAAAGCATGATGGGAAATGACTGGCTGACGACACAGTGCTTATAATGCTTATTGAATGAGACTGACAAACTACTCTTTATTCTCTTGTGTTTTTACTAAGGTTTAGATCTGGCTTTTTTGTATTTTGGTTGATAATTAAAGTCATAAAGAGCATTACGTGTGTTTATTTATTCAGATTTACATGTAAACAGAAACTGAACACACCTTTGTAAAACACAATGTGCCATATCTAATAAAACTGACTGTTACTAATAAACCATGAGCATGTGCTGTCTTTTATTTCTCTCAATTTAAACTCTTGTTTGTTGTCAATTTAACTTTTTTGGCTGTTTATCTTCTGTGATTATGTTGTAAAAGTAGTTTTTTCAATCAAAATGTTTAATTAAAAAAGAAAATAAATGAAAAAGCAGTGACACTTCAGCTGTATCCACTCCCACATTAATCAATACTATGGTCATTTATAGCAGTACTGTAGTGTTTTTGACCCATATGCCTATTATAAAAAGCCTATTTCAATTCTACAGTTGTTCTGCTATTACAGCAACTATAAACAACCCAATCCTGACAACAATGTTCAAAAACACTATAATATGTACTATAATTACAAGCTGGATTGTAGTATAGTAGGTATGTGGCTTAGGGAAGTTAAAAACTGTCCAGTAATGGGTTTACAGTGGTCTCTCGCTGTAACACGGTTCACCTTTCACAGTTGTGCATATGTTTTTTGTGCAATTTGACGTGCTTTTTTACAGAGCTTTGTGTTCTGCATCCTGATTGGCTGTAGATCATGTCAATCAATCACCTCTGTGTTGCGTCTCCTGGGGGCTGTTCCAGAAAGCAGGTTATGTGACATACACGGGTAAGTTTGAGAGTAAGTAGGTGGATAACCTCAACTTTGGTTCCAAAATCGGAGGTAACTTCTGGGTATGTTAAGTAGCCATAGCAACTTACTCTCTGAAGATAACCTGCTCCGGAGCAGGTTATGTTCAGAGAGTAAGTTGCTATGCTCCAGAGTTTGTCTGTTTCAGAGAGTTTACTGAGCATTGCGTGCTCTTTTGATGAGAATATTTATGGATGTGGACACACAGATACAAGTTTTTTCGTTGTGAGAGGGTTATAAGTGCATAGTTATTTTCATAATCAAATTCATAATGTTAATGTATTTAAAAAACCTTTATCATTACACAGATGTTTCAGAGCACGGGAATAGCGTAGTGGACAGTGCATCGCTAAAGAACAACGGAGCGCACAACAGAGCGAGTTCGAATCTCACTTACAGATCTTGTGTTTTTTCTCTCCTTCTGCACCCTCACATTTTTCTGTATAATATTATAAGTGGGTGCTTTGTCTTTTGTAGGAAAATATATCTATAATTTAAGATGTAGGACGTCGTTCTTATATATACATTCACGCACACACACCTACATTTTTTAATATAATATTTTTTTCAGGTTTTCTAAATGCTATTGTGTGCATTAATTGCAGCCGATTTTAAAGCTCCATCAGTCACTAAAGGACACTGATAATATAAAATTTGTCCAAAGTATAAGTGTGCAGGTACAACTTAATTTTCTATCCTTAATCTTTTGGTGTTTCAACTATTAAACTCATTACTGCTTCCACTTACCAGCTCATCACACACCCCACCTCATCACTATATGTTGAGGCTAAATGGCTGATTTTCAGGAAGTAATGATTCAAGTGTATAACACAAATATAGTAAAATAAAAAATTATAAATCAAATGTTGCTTAACACAATGTTTATTTTTATTATATTTGTATTATAAAATAGAATCATTACTGGGCACTACATTGTTACTTGCTGGAGGACAAAAGATAAGCTTTTCTGCCTTATACGATGACACGTACCTGCAGCCTGACCCAGAGGAAATCTCAGTGACCCAAGCAGACAAAACAGACGGAAGAGTGCTAAAAATATATAATTAGTCAAAAAACTATGTTTAATCAAATAGTTTGGTCTCTTAATTTCTTCATTTCCTGAAATAAAATGAATGATTTTGTACACTGCTTTATACACGCACCTTTCAACGTGTAACATATTTTTCATATACATTTCTCACCTTAAGGTGATGCTCATGTGACTTTATCTTTGAAGATGGACCTTATACAGCTTCTTTAGAATTTAAATATGTAGATAAAAGATTTTGTGATCCAAGAGCAATATTCAAATATGAAAAAAGTGCAGAAAATTTTTACACTGCTTGTTAGTTGAGGCAGAAGGAACTTCGTCTGCATGCAAAATAAAAAGAACCTAAAGCTATCTGACAACAATCACTAACAGCAGTGACAGAGTGTGTGGTTTAAGTCAAAAACTCAACCACTGATGAGCCTTTATTATAGGACACAGCAGTTAGACAGGCCTCTTTCTATTAGCTGCATGTCAGAAAGAATATTCTAGAGTGTTAAATAAAGAGCTCCAGTAATTAAATATTACCTTTTATGATAATGTTTCTGTGTTTAATGACTTTACAGAGTTCTAGCTCCAGAAAGATTACAATTTCTATAAGCCTTATTAGTCAATACACATATTGTGGCCTTAAGAAATTAATGGCAAGAAAAATAAATGCATGAATGGTTACACAACATGCTCAAAAAGGATGTTAAAGAGTAGTTTAATTTATCATTACAATAAAATGGAGGGTGGCATGTGTAATTTAATGAACTAATAAATTTTCTTATTATTTATTTTTTATTTTCTTATCTATTTCTTATTCTATATTTCTTTCCTTCGTTGAAGCAGATGTGTAATCTCTGTGTTTAAAACCTCCAGCGTTGCCTCTGTAAAGTGCGTTGCCCTTTTTTTCTCACCGTGACTTTCTGTGGTGACTCGTGAATTCGGCAATCTACTGAAAATGCCTTCAGGTGTGTGCCGTGCACGCGCATCAACCCGCGGTTATCTTCAGGAGGTTGATTTAACTAACTCTTGTCATCTGTTTTGGAACCAACATACTTGCGGTAAGCAGGTTTTGGGTAAATCAACCGAGAGTTTAGGTTTTAGCAGATGGTAAGTTAACCCAGCTTTCTGGAATACCCCCCTGAACAGTACAGAATGTGTTCTGCTTGCCAAATTGACATAAATCTTTGATCACTATAATCTCCCCATAATGTTTACGAAGCAAGAGAGAAACGTGTGAGTGTTAGTACCCTTGAGTCCTGCTAGGTAACCCTTGCAAAGGATGACCAAAAAGTAGTATGGTCCAGTTCGCTTTTGGGTACCTTTTGACAGTGTAAACACGTATAAAAGCTTATTAAATCATACCGTACTAATCAGTGGAAATGGCCTTTACAGTCTTAAAACTTTTATATTGTAAAAAAAAGCACACTACTTCATGGATTTCACCAATTGTAGGTTATTCTTAGAACATAACTCCCGTGATTAACAAGGGACCACTGTAAATGCTTATTTCTTCCTTCATAAATAACCCTAGACTCAAATGGCCCAATTCCACTGAATAGTTCGGTACGTTTTTATGTCCGTGTCCACTGTCAAAAGGGATAAGGCGGAGCTAGATGCGCAGCTTAACACTATTGGTTTACAGAGATACATCAGCAGCTCGTGGACAAGCTAGAAGAACAAAAATAAAGGAAGGTTGGTTTCAATTTTTCCAGAGAGTATTTGAAATAAGTATTTGAAATAACAAACTTCTTGAGCTGATGATAATAACGTGTGCGTGATTATAATATTTTATATATTGAAGCGCTTCTGACATTCAATCCTTTTAGAAACAGACCATTGGTTCCCTTTTGGCAGTGGAAACACAAGCCTGATAAAGCTGACCCGTGCCGTACCGTACCAGCCCACTCAGCGGAAACGGGCCAAAAAGGTCCTTATGGACCATATTTGGAGTGGTCATGAATATTAATGAGCTCAGCTCTGACACAGCTCTCTCTCTCTCTCTCGGTCTTGCACACAGAGGAACCTAAAATAAAGTACAGGCTATATGATACTAAACTCAACAAGAGAGCAGCTGGTGCTTTTGCCTGGTGCTGTCAGGGCACACATTAACTCAGCAGAATTAAAGGAACAAAATCCATATATTAGTATGAGGAACCATTTTGTTTTGCCGTTTATGTTTATCTTGTGCTTGAAATAGCAGAATGGAGGAGGAAAGTATTGATTCACAATCCGCTTGAACTGAGGAGAAAACACAATCCCAACCCACATTAAAGAGAGGAGAAAGTATTTACTGTATGTATTTCATGGTAAAGCTTAAAGGGTCCTGAAACCCCCCTCTTTCAGTTCAAGTCCACCTCAAAATTTATTTCCAAAAATGCTCCATGATGGGCGTGAAGCTGCAGGCAGAGAGGAGTGGGCATGGCTGGCAGAGCAAGGGAGAAAGAAGGGCTCATGTCAGTGGGCTCACCAGCTTTAGATATGTATTAAAATACTGTACAAAATGTGTGGAGACACATGATTTTATAGCTTATTTACAAAGTTAAAATAATTTAATACCATTACATATACAATAGGTAATGTGTTCTGTCATTATGAAGATATTTATGTTAAACACTATAAATGAGGAATTCTCTCCTCCTGAACCCCAGGTCTCAATGCAGACACAGTGGAGCAGTGCAACAGGTCTCCTGCCTGGTCTATACCAACTAGTAGCCCTGCCAGTAATCTGGAGGATTTTAAATGTGTGTGAACACAGCAGCACGGATAAAGCCTCACAGGGAAACACATGCTACAAACACATATGACCCTTCATGAACCACTAAATCCTGTGTCGTGCGCTGTCTCATAGCTTAGCAGGTCTGTGGTCTGTCCATATTAGTCTGTCATCAGAAAGCACATGCTCTCATGAATAATTATGAAGCAGGCTCTTCTCATAGGATAAGAAAGCTCAGCTATGAATAATAATGAGAAACCTACACATCATCACTTTACTTGCAGATGAGCGCTTGCAGAGATTTTGATTTCTCCACAAAAATTAACTAATGTAAACACGGAAGCTGAAATTAGTTGACAAAAGCTCAACATTATCCAGTTTACCCCACATTAAAGCTGACAGGAGCTAATGTTGTCTTAACTGATGCTCAACACACAAATCTATTAACATCTCAAAAACAGCACTCCAGGGCGTCCTGAACCTTTAGGAACTAGGAGTTTTATTATAATACATACACGGTAAAACAGGCTATAAATTGTGTGGCTGGTGCACGACGACAGGCCTAATAGAGACAAAGCCAAGTTGGGTTAAAAAAAGAAAAGTAATTTACATCTCAAGTTTAAATGAACCCTGAGCATGTGCTTGTCCAAAAGATCATAACACAACTACAATCTACTAATTTTACTTTATCCCTAAAACATTGGCACCGCTCATTTACAGCTCACTGATGTACTCATTTCTGCATACAGTAGCCCATATTGACAACATGATAACATAATTCACATGTGGGCCAGTATTCAAAGACTTTAGATGTGTTGGCTTTAATAACGGCTGCAGACAGCTGTCAGCGAGATCAGCCAGTTGCGTTAAACATGAAGCCGTCAAGTCAGACACTTTGGGAAACTTGTTTGCTGCAGTGGTGATCGGTGTAATAGTGTAAATGTCCAGCCCCACAAGACCCAAAACAAGCAAGCCAGTGGGGACAGTGGAGGAAACAATCTTCACCAGTTGACCAAAGTGAAAGAAGAAAAACCTGGAGAGGAAGCAGGCTCAGTTGGGCACCACCATTTCTCCTCTGGCTAAACTTCTCTGCAGTCTAGGTGACGGAGGTTGGAGAACACTGGACGTCCATCATGGAGAAGGTGCAGGTGTGAGCAGATCCTCCGACTAGCCCACGGGTTTAATGCGGAGACTCGTCTGTCACTGGGGTCTTACAGGAATCAGTTTCATGCTCTCTGCACCCCCATGACCACCACAGCTTTATAGTATATAGGAGTTTAGATATTTAATAATATTATTTAAGAAAACACACACAGATTCAAAGCTCCTGAATTCTTTACTTCAGTCATTCTTTACTAATGCAGATACTTGGGCCAATTCTTAAATATGTGAACCTGACAGCACAACAGGAGATTGTGAAAGGCCAGCAGCTGCAATGAACTGGACAGACTGAATATCTACTATTCATACCCATTAAAAATAAACAAAGACATGTAAAATACTGTCAGAATTTCTAAACTAAGCAATCCACTCCTGACAGATCACTGGTGAACTACATATGTCTTGTTTAGGAACTACAAATCCTATCAGGATGATGAGACACACACCAGTTGCTGATTACGGCTGATGAGACACACACAGCGGAGACTTGTGATCACTGATCATTTAGACTATTTATCCACCACACATACACCAGTTTAGCATGCACTTTCTAATATATGTTTGCATTTCTTTGGTTTGCCTGTTTGTTTTTGACCTTAGCCTTGTTAATTGTTGGATCCTGTTTGCTGCCTATTTTGACCTTGTGCCAGTTTTTCACCACGTTTTTGGATTGCCCTTTTCGTACCAGCCTCTTCTGTTTGTGCCTGTTTGCCTTAAACATAATCTTATTTTACCTGCACTTGGATCCTTGTCTCTGTTGTTCCTTGCTTTGATCCCAGCATGTGACAACATCGATCTGAAGGCAGTTAGGTTTGCAGCTAGACATTATTGGAGTTTGTTGACACCATCCTGCAATTTGTATCCATTCCCCTAGAGCAGGGGTTTTCAAAGTGTGAGGCGCGCCTCCCCTGGGGGGCGCCAGAGCATGTCAGGGGAGGCGCGGGAAAAATATAATATAATAAAAATATAATAATTAAGTTTAATTATTGTATGTATTTTTTATTATATTTAAACGTTTATTATGTGCCTGCTAATACAATGGGTCGGTTTCTGAGACCCACCCCGATTCAAAGCTGTAATGAAGTTCACGGCCCTTTGGCCGCCGGGAAGGAGGCGGAGAACCGACGCAGTTTTAAAGTGATTTATTAATGACAGTGACGGCAGCTCTGTCTAAACCAAAACACACGGACGGCAGATCCTCACGGAGACTGCCGTCAAACTGAAAGCAAAAGTAAAATATGTCCGGGTCCGGTCCTCTCTCGGCTTCCTCTGCCCTTGTTCCTCCTTTTATGATCCAGAGCTCCTTCCGTGGGATCTGAGGCAGGTGCTTACATGGTGGCCTCACTCCGTTCCCACGGCGCTCGGCCACGCCCCCTCGCCACAAAAGCCTTTAAGTTCAGGGCTTAAACCCAAAAGACAACGATATGATGATCAGTATTTGAGTTTATGATTTACGTGGACAGGACCAGCTGATGAACCACGACCTTTATGTGTGGTTTGTCAAAATATTTTGGCTAATGACAGCATGAGACCCACTAAACTTCCACTGTTTTGACTGGGATGGACAGTTCTATTCATATTGAACCATCATCCTAGTTTTAAAAACGTTATATTAAAATACTTGTTATTACTCTGTAAATAATTGCACTTTCATGCAAATGATGATAAAAGTGAGTTAACAGTCTGACATCTGTCTGTGTCTTTATATATACTGTATATATATATATATATATATATATATATATATATATATATATATATATATATATATATATATATATATATATATGTGTGTGTGTGTGTGTGTGTGTGCGTGCGTGCGTGCGTGCGTGCGTGCGTGTTTGGGAGGAGGGGGGCGCCAATGGATAAGTTGTGTCAAAAGGGAGGCCCACTGTCTTAGACTTTGAAAAACCCTGCCCTAGAGGTCCCTGTGTTTCCCCCTGCCACTATTCTTCCTTGTGTGTTCTTGTTTACCTAACTTTGATCACCTGTGTCTTATTCCAGCCTGTGTATTTAAGTTGTCACTTTGTCTGTGTTCCTCGCTCGGTTTTTGAGTCATCCCTGATCTCCTGAGCTATGTCTAGTAGACTGAGCCACTGTTAGAATATTTTGTATACCTCAATCTGAAAAGACGCTAAGTTGCCTGTTTTGCTACCTCATTTTTGAGAAGAATCTAAGTTGATCTTTTTTTAATAAATCCTTGTTTTCTGCATTCCCGCTTGAAATGTTTTCGTTTGGGTCCAAAATAACTGCCCCTGTGGCTCAGTGGTACACACACCAGTCTCCACACCAAAGATCCAGGTTCAAGGCCAGACAGTGACATTTGTTGACAGGAACAGTGAACAGCTCTTCACTATTGAAACAGCACTGAGCCTCATTAGATCATCCTGTATGAACAGGCATTCATTTTTAAAACACTCAACATCAATTTGGACAACTATGCAGATATAAATAAGTATTCACACAAGAATTTGATCTTTCAATTTAATCTAATTCAATCGAGTTATATAATATAGAAGTTCATCCAGATGGACTGGAGCAGATCATTTCACTGTGGTGAGGTCTGATCATGAAGGCAGTAAGCTGAAGAAAAGCTGTATGACTCTATTCCATTATTACATGGGATCTGATCTACACTGTCTCGGATCGTCTTTACATTTTGCACCCAGGAGACATGGGTTAGGGCTTCCTTTATCATAATATTAATCAATTTGGCAATATAAGCACAAAAAGAGCAAAGCTGAGGCTTTCTTTTTTAGCTAAAGAGAAATAAACCCACAGCTAAGGGGCAATCATTATGCAGAAGGAACATAGCATTAAAGTTCCCCTCCAGAAGGAGGGGAACGGAAATGCTATGTGGAAAACTTCCACTATGGAAAAATCTCTGGAAAACGCCTTAATGACTGCACCTTACCTTGCCCCGATGAGAGGTTTGCCATGCAAAAGAGAGTGTGAGCGCACCTGCATCACTAGAGGCGCGGTCTTCCAACATGTTCCATGGCCCTTACTTATCCCACTTCAACAGAAGATTTCAAAATTTAGATATATTTTTCGGGAGCCGCAAAGCGTCTAGACCACAGGTGTCAAACTCACTTCCAAAAGGGCCGCAGCTCTGCACAGTTTAGTTCCAACCCTAATTAAACACACCTGATCAAACTAATTAAGTCCTTCTGGCTTGTTTGAAACCTACAGGTAAGTGTGTTGGAGCAGGGTTGGAACTAAACTGTGCAGGGCTTCGGCCCTCCAGGAATTGAGTTTGACACCCCTGCTCTAGACAATACTAGGAAATTAAATACCACAGTACGTTGGAAAAGCGTTCAGTCCTGATAGGGAGGACGCTGCGGAGGCCATCTGCTACCAAAGTGGGGAGATATGGTGGCAAAAGAGCATATGGACTAACCTTGAGAACGGGGAGTACACATACGAATATAATATGGTTAGCGGTGAGGGAAGACATGGGTCCACCTGTGAGGGGTCACTGCATTGTGGCTGTATAAACATATGGGATCGCGCATAGCAGGCACCTATACCTAGAACACAGGCTGACCAGTGGGCAGACCTACAACGTAACGGGCCAGCATCTGATTCCTCCGCTGAATCATTGCTGAGGGCCTTGGAGTAATCTCTGCAGGGCACTCCTAAGCAGGGAACTTTACTGACAGAGTTGTTGGAGTCATACAGAGGAAGTGAGGCATCATGTTGGCCCATAAGGAGCAGGTTGGGAGTCACTGGGTCCAAGTCTGCGACGTCAGAGGATATGTAGCCAAGTGGCTTGGAATTCAGAATGTCTTCCACCTTCCAGAGAGGGGGTCAGGTAGAGATAAGGAGAAAAAAAGGGAAAAAAATCTAATATTAAATCTAATTTAAAATAAATAAATCAATAGGAAAAAAAAGTATATTCAGTATAAAATTTATTAATACTTTCCCACATCATAATTCGGTCTTTATATACTTCTTTACTTTCCCTTTTGTTGTATTTGTTCCCCTTTCAGTCTTTATCAATGTTATTTATTCATTTTATTATTATTATTTATATTATTTTTATGTTTATTATTATTATTATTATACATAAATTATTATTATTATATTTTGACCATATATATTTATATCTTGACCAGTCCAAAAAGAGATTAAAAAAGAACAAGTATGAAGGAAAAAAAAAAAAAGAAGAAGAGGGAAAAAAAAGAAAAAAAAAACTACTTACATGTACTAAATTCACAGGGTAAAGTGTAATGTAGGCATGGCAGCCTGGGCACTGCACTGGACTGATCCATGCCACACGTTACACTTTTTTTTTTAATGCATCACAAAGCAACTGACAAACACTACATACCTCAATGCCCATCATACAACTTTCACCTCCTCATTAGCATTCTGAACGGCTTCTTGTGCAGACAGCGGTTTAAAACACAGATCTAGAATTGGCCGTGACCCACCGCTCTTTTTGGGCATGATTAAGTACGGCCTGTAAAACCCACTCATCATTTAGGTTGGAGGGACCGGCTTGATTGCATCCTTCGCCAGGAGGACAGCAATCTCCTTTCCCAAGACAGGGGCGGACAGGGAGCTGACCCTGGTGAAATACACACCCGTGAACTTGGGAGGCTGTTTTGTAAACTGAATCACATAGCCGAGTCTAAATGTGCAAATGAGCCATCGCGAAGGGCTGGCCCGTGCTAACCAGTCGCTTCACCGGAGGTGGGGGCAGCTCTCGTGGCTGGTGCCCTCGGCTAGAAGCAGCAAATGTATGTAGCTCAGTGGGATTCCAAGACTGCGTGAGCCTAATGTGCACCTCCGGGAAGAAGGGGACATAAGGTTTCAAAGGCTTGGCTTCTTGTCCTCAACGTAGCACCCATTTAGTCGGTCCAACTGCGGAGCTCAGGGATAAACCATCTCCAACCCCACAGCCGAAGCAGCCCGGGAAACCCCGGCTAACATGTCCATTTCAGGATCTGTGACAGGGCTCACCTGCCTGGAGGGGGGGAGAGGGTCTGGATATTCATTGAACAATTAAAGCCCACCCTCTGATGCAGCAGTGGACGTCTGGTCCCCGGTGTCATTGAGTGTAAGGGCTACCATCTGTTTGGACGGATCGGTTCTTATATTAACCTTGGATGGAGCGCTTGAAAGAGCAGGAGGTAAACAGGCCCGGGCGCGGTGGATAGTCTCCCACTGGAATCCTCAGATTTGCCCGAGTGGCCACTGTGGTGCAGGGGACAGCTGGGGTGGTTCGACCTTTTGCAAGGGTTAGCCGTGATCTTAATTGGCAACAGACATGCCATCGCAGTGACAGCATGAACTGCCCTCAAAATCGCTGTAGATCAGCAGGAGGAACCCTCATTGACTCTCTCAGAAGGCTGTTGAAGTCTCTGAAGAGAAAAGGATGCCTCAGCTTTGCTCTCTCTGTGCTTATATTGCAAAATTGATTGCAACGAGCATCAGCTGCAAAAGCTGACGCTGCCAACTTATTGGCATTTCATTGGCCCAATTATATACTCTTTCAGACAATTGGCTTTCTGAACAAAATCCCCATAGTGGAAGTTTTACAAATAGCATTGAAGTTCCCCTCCCGCAGGGGAACAGAGCAGTGTCTGCTGTGAATGTGCTGGAGTGCCCAGAGCCCAGACCTGAACATCTCAGATCTGAAGATGGAGGCGCACAGACACCACTAACCAGTTATGAGGAGATCCAAGTAAATGAAAGGAAAAAAAAATGGTGTGCCAAGCCTGTAGCTGAGCTGTGAATACTGCTGTACAGCGCTGCTTTCACACATTCATCACTGTTAAAGCGCTTTGATTCTTCATTGTCACCTTTTGGATCATTAGCTGCCATTTCAAGTGTTTCATAAAGTGATTTCATAAATTGAGTAATATCTGGTGTGTTGACTTCAGTGTGTGCAGTGCTGAACTCTAATCTCCTCTGTTTCAGCTCACATAAGAGGAGGAGAGCAGAAGCAGAGCCCAGCTGTGTGTCGCTGAAGAGTGACGTGTCTATGGCTCCACCAGCAGCATTTAGTAGTGAACACACACCACCTGCTGTTCTCAGGTAGATCATCTGCACACACACCTGACTATACTGCAGCATTTATATGATCATGTGTTTCTAGAAGAGATCAGACATTATTACTCTTTATTCTCTCAGTGCAATGAAGACATTCTCCTCAACACAAGAGACTTTAACAGTCAATGTCAGCTCATGCTCATTTGATCAACAGTAGAGGATTATTAGAGTGTTAGTTCAGCGCTGCTTTCACACAGTCATCACTGTTAAAGCGCTGCAGAAATACAGACGAGTCAGTAGAGGAAGAACACTTGTGTTTTGACATGAGTTCTGGACAGTCAAATGTCTGAAGTGGAGGATGAAGATAAAGTGATGCAGTGTTTATATTCTGATACACACACAACTACTGGACAATGATGAGGAGTGCACATTGCTGATTCACTGAGCTGAGCAATAATAGACACAATATAAATGATCGAACACTAATTGAACACTCTTATCAGAATGACCAGCTCTGACCAATCAGAATCATTCCTGTAATGAATGTAATAATCATTAACTGGTAAGATCTAACAGACTGATCTGCTCAGCTCTGTACAGAATATATAGCCAGGAGCAAGAATATACAACAATAGTACTTATAACTCAGTATTTACCAGTGTAACGATTGTTGACCTCTGCGTTGTGTTCCAATGGTCACCAACTTAAAGTAACGATGTAGCGAACTGACTCGGTAGGGGTGCCAACTTATAAATATGTAAGTAAAAATAAAAAATAATGTTTATAAAGTCAGTGCTACATGGGATACACTAGCAGTGCAATAACTCTATAGAGCTAAAGACAAAATAAATCAGACAGAACTCAACCAGTTTAAATTGCATTCTAATGTTATTCAATAGGTCTCCTTACAACCTCAAAATAACACTATATACATGTTTTACAACACAAAAAATTAAAACCCATTCCAACAAGCATATGAATAATTCAACACAATCAAATGCACAAAAAAAAAAATAATAATAAACCAAATAAAGAGGTACCTCGGTCTACTTGAAATTAATTTGATCCATGCACAAAGATTAAACCACTGATTCACATCAATTTGTTAGAACAATACATTCATTAATGTTATACAAAAATTCAATAACCATTCAAACAGTTCAATGATTCACTCGGTTCAAACAGTTTAATGATTCACTCGGGTCAAACAAATCAATGATTAACTCAGCTCTAGTTTTTTTTAAATTTATTTATTTTTTTATTAAAGAGGTCGATCAAATACAATTACATACATAGAGACAAATAATACAAATAAATAAACAAATGCGCAGAAATACACACATAGACAAATAAACGCCAGGGTAACAAAATTATGACTGATGAAATAAAGTTACACCTCAAAGAGTGTAACGGGGAGACTGACACGGAGGGATCCATTTTGCCGTATTTATTAAGTCACACTTAAACATCAAACAATACGCACGGCTGTGCGAACATACAACATACACATCAATGAGACGGGGTTGCAGATGACAGACACAGAGTGATTACCAGGCATGGGTCAGAGGCAGGCAGCGTGATTCAGAGTCCGTGTAACAGGCTTTAGTCAGGGGCAGGCAGCGAGAATCAGAGTCCGTGCAACAGGCTTTGGTCGTGGGCAGGCAGAAGACAGAGCAGAGTCAGGAAACGGGCTGAAGTAGTAAACGGGAGATCAGGCAGGATAGACCGCTCAGAAATGCTGGCCGGGGCTAAACAAGACTTCGCACAGAAGAGTGAGTGTGAGCTGCTTACAAAGGGTACGTGGGTCATTAGCGGAATGGAGAACAGGTGTGCTGGAATCAGAGTGGAGGGATGACGTAATGTTAGAAGTCCGGAGATGATGGCCTCTGCTGGCCCAGCGAGGGGAATGACTGGGACCGAGTCGGTGACAGAGAGACACAAAAGAAGAATATAAGGATACTGTTTTTGTTGCTTTTGGATGAAGAGAGTGCTAGATAGTTTCCAAATATTGCTATAGGTCGATTTTGAACAGATCAAAAAAAGGTTTAGAGCCACTAAACTTCTGTTTGTGAATATGAAACTTGGCTAATAGAATACACAAATTAACTATATACACTTTTTACATGTTTTCTTTAGAGTCATCAAACAATCCAAAGAATATAACTTTAAAAGAAAAGAAAAAGTCACTCATAATATAAGATTGAATAAAGATCAACAAATCTGACCAGAATCTCTCTGTGAAGGAGCACTTCCAGAACAAATGAATAGAGTCTTCATCCGAAGAGTGACAGAATGAGCAGTTTAAATCAATGTCAGGCTTATATTTCTGAAGACAGGCTTTTAGTAGGATAACATTTGTGAATTAATTTAAATGTTGCTTATTTTACTTTATTTGTAATAAGATACTTGTGAGGCAAAGTCCATACTTTCTCCCATGGAATATTTTCAATAGTGTTGTTCCAATAAGCTATTACATAAGGGATTTTTATAATCTCTCTCTGGAAGAGGCCTCTAATTTTACAGTTATTTTTTTGTTGGTCTGCTGAAAAACACACACTTCCAACCATTGTGTCGGTTAAATTCAGAGAGTGAGTGTATGGCCATGGTAGTGTGACACCTTGCATTAGAATAAACACGCCAGAAGGGATAAAGTTTACAACAATGGCATATTCACTAGGAGTAGCAGGAATGTTAAACTTCTGCAAGAAATCTGGATAGTTGTAAAGTCTGCCTTCTGAGTTAAAGAGCTGGCCAACTAAAATAAATTTGTTTTTAAACCATTTTTCAAAATAGAGTGATTTATTTTTGTAAAGAATGTCTTTATTATTCCATAAATAATATCTGTGTGGAGAAAAGTTATGCTTGTATATTAGAGACCAGGCCAAGAGCATCTCAAAACATTATAATTACAAAGTAAAAGAAAATTTAAACCACCAACTTTGGAGAAAATATAATTAGGGATAATATTCCAGAGTGAGTGCGGATTTTTAAGGCAAGGCAAGGCAAGTTTATTTATATAGCACATTTCATACACAGTGGCAATTCAAAGTGCTTTACATAAACATGAATAAAAAAGACAAGTTTAGGAACATAAAATTCAGACAATAAAATTGATTAAAACAGATAAAAACAAATTTAAATGAGTTAAAATAGGTTATAAAAGAATGAAAAAGAAAATGAAAAACATAATAGTGCGATCTGTCGGACGTAGCACAGTGCTCATTCAGTAAAGGCACAGCTAAACAGTGTTTTCAGTCTTGATTTGAATGTGCCTAAATGTTGGAGCACATCTGATCATTTCTGGAAGCTGATTCCAGCATCGAGGAGCATAGTGGCTGAAGGCAGATTCACCCTGCTTTGACTGAACCCTTGGAATTTCTAGTTTAAATGATACTAAAGATCTGCGTGATCTGTTGGGTTTGTATTTAGTGAGCATATCTGTAATGTATTGAGGTCCTAGGCCATTTAGTGATTTATAGACCAGTAATAATACTTTAAAATCTATTCTGAATGTAACTGGCAGCCAGTGTAAAGACCTGAGGACAGGTGTGATGTGCTCTGATTTCCTTCTTCTGGTCAGAATTCTGGCCGCAGTGTTCTGGATGAGCTGCAACTGTCTGACTGTCTTTTTGGGAAGGCCAGTGAGGAGGCCGTTACAGTAATCCACCCTGTTGCTGATAAAAGCATGAACAAGTTTCTCTTTAAGTCTTCACTGGAAACAAAGCATCTGATTCTTGCAATATTTTTGAGATGATAGTATGCTGATTTACTGACTGCTTTGACATGATTGTTGAAACTCAGATCTGACTCCAGAGTCACACCAAGATTCTTGACCTTATTTTTTGTCGTTTGACCTTTAGAGCCAAGGTACGCATTTACCTTGAGAACCTCATCTCTTTTCCCAAATGCAATGACTTCATTTTTCTCTTTGTTTAACTGAAGAAAGTTTTGGCACATCCAATTGTTAATTTCATCAATGCACTGGTAGAGGGTGTCAATGGGGCTGTTGTCATTAGGCAGTAAGGCTAGGTAGATCTGAGTGTCATCAGCATAGCTGTGGTAGGAGATTTGGTTATTTCTCATTATTTGGTTCAGAGGGAGCATGTAAAGGTTGAACAGGAGAGGTTCCAGAATCGAGCCTTGTGGGACTCCACACATCATGGGTGTCCACCTCGACCTATGATCACCTATACTGACATAGTAACCTCTCCCTTCAAGGTAAGATCTGAACCATTTGAGGACTGTCCAAGACAGCCCAACCCAGTTTTCCAGCCTATCCAGAAGTATGCTGTGATCGACAGTGTCAAATGCAGCACTGAGATCCAACAATACCAGCACTGTTATTTTACCTGAATCTGTATTTAGGCGTATATCATTGATTATCTTTATAAGAGCGCTCTCTGTACTGTGATATGCTCTGAAACCAGATTGAAAATTGTCTAGACACCCCCTGAAGTTTAAGAACTTGTTAACCTGGTTAAAAACAACTTTTTCAATGATTTTGCCAATGAAAGGGAGATTTGAGATTGGCCTGTAATTGCTCAATAGGGTGGTATCCAGGTTGCTCTTCTTTAAGAGGGGTTTAACAACTGCAGTTTTAAGTGAGGTTGAAAAAATCCCTGAGAGAAGTGAAGCATTTACCACTTTTAGAAGATCCATTTCTAAACAGGTAAACACCGTTTTGAAGAATGATGTGGGGATCGTATCAATACTGCAGGTTGATGTTTTCATAACTTGCACAATTTCTTCTAAGATTTTGCCGTTAATTGCCATGAAATCAGACATAATGTCTGATTTCTTAAGTTGTAGTTGAGCTTGTTTGATATCGACACAACTTGACTGATTGGATGAGCTGATTGCCTTTCTGATATTATTAATCTTATCAATGAAGAAATGAGCAAACTCATTACATTTGCTTTCAGAGAGGAGCTCACTTGGAATATTATAATGGACTACTAGTTTCGTCTTTCTCCACATACGCTCAGCTTTTCTGCACTGTCTTTTCATCATTTGTACTCTAGGTGACCTTGTCCAAGATCCCTTTTGCCTGCCAGTCATCTTCTTGACTTTAACAGGAGCGATGTCATTTATGACATTCTCAATTTTAGAATTGAACAAATCAAGGAGAGAATCAACAGAATCTGCAGATATACTTGGTGCTAGCGATATGGCCTTCATAAACTGCTCACTGGTGTTCTCATTTATGCATCTCTTTCTGACAGAGACAGATCTGTCTTTAATAGCTGGAGTGATCAATATATCAAAAAAGATACAGAAATGATCAGATAGTGCCACATCCTTAACAACAGTCGATGAAATGTGTAAACCCTTAGTTATAAGTAGATCAAGAGTGTGTCCACGATTGTGTGTGGGTCCTTGAACATGCTGAGTCAGATCAAAAGTGTTAAAAACAGTCATCAGTTCTTTTACAGCATTGATTTCTGGATTATCAATGTGAATATTAAAATCCCCAGCAATACTAAAATAATCAAATTCAGAGGTTACAATTGATAATAGCTCTGTAAAATCCTCAATAAAAGCTGGAGAATATTTTGGAGGTCTGTAGATAATGATCAGTAAGATGCGTGGAGCACCTTTGAGTGCTATACACAGATATTCAAAAGACAAATAGTCACCAAATGACACTTGTTTAAATTCATAGACATCTTTAAACAGGGCAGTGATGCCTCCACCTCTCCTATTAACTCTGCAAACACTCAAAAAGTTAAAGTTTAAAGGAGCTGCTTCATTCAGAACTGCTGCGCTACAGCTGTCATCTAGCCAAGTTTCATTTAAAAGCATAAAATCAAGGCAATTTGTGTTGATAAAATCATTGACTAAAAGAGACTTATTGTTGAGTGATCTGATGTTTAAAAGCACTAACTTAACAGTTTTAGCTGTTTTTTCTATAGTAGTCTCAGATCTACATTTAATAGACACCAGATTTGAATGATTTGCTATACGGCCTGATGAAGTCTTTGGTTTTCTGTCACTTAACACAACACATATCTGCTTAGAGAAAGCTACAGACACACTGGGTTCCTGCTTGTTCTGAAAACATTTGATAAAGACACTGTTATCTAAGCAGGTCCCCGACACACATCACAGAGAGCTCTTGTGTTCACCAGCTGAAGATGGGGCGTTGTTGTTTGGGCCCTGGCGGTGTGATCGGAGGGCTCTTCCAGGTGGGCTCATAGGTGGTTGTGGAGCAGGCCGCTTTTTGGTTGGTAACTGGGGGCTTGCGGCAATGGAGTGTGAAAGTTAAGTTCCAGCATACACCAGTTCCTCCATCTTTTTTGAAAAACCCATGAGTGGTGAACATTGTGACAATGAGAACGTGTCCGGTGACAGAGGCTGTGCATCTGGAGATTCTGTCTGCAGAAATATGTTTTCCTGAGGATCATTTTTGAGTGACGAGACTTGATGCTGTTCTGATGCGTCACAGTCTGCCTGTGTTGAGCAGAGGGCAACTGATAGTGTCTCTATCAACATTGGGTGTTTTGGCTGCGTGGCATTATCACTGTCCTTGGGTGATTCATCAGCCACAAGTCCACTTAGGAGCTGATTTGAGGTCCTGTGGTCATCCGAACATTTGCTAGGTGTTTGTGTGCAATTCAGTTCAGTGGCATACACAGCTTATGGATGATGGAGGGAGAAAAAAATATTGTCCTTTAGCACCTTTGCACCAAGTTTGTTTGGATGAAGGCCGTCTGATGTAAACAGCTGTCTTTGGTTCCAGAAGAGATTGAAATTGTCAATGAAATTTAGTCCTTTCTTGTTACATGTTTTCTGTAGCCATACATTTAGACCAAGAAGCCGTGAAAACATATTTGTCCCTCTTGCAGGGAGTGGTCCACTTATGAACGGCTGAACCTTCAATCTTTCAGCTGTTTCCAAGAGCTCACAGAAATCTTTCTTGAGCAGTTCTGACTGTTCCTTCCGAATATCATTCTTCCCCACATGGATGATAATCCGTTTTGCAGTCTTGTGCTTTTTCAGAATTTCCTCAAGTTCTTTGTTTACATCAGAAATTGTTGCATGAGGAAAGCAGTATGTCATTGTAGATCTGCTCCTGAAATTCTTGATTATTGAATCTCCTACGACTAGTGTTCTTATCTCAGGTGTGATCGGAGCAGAATGCCGGTGTCTAGTCGGCCTTGAGCCTCTGTTCCATGCAGAATTAGTTGCTGAAACATGCGATCTCTGTCTGACTGCATTTGGGGATTCTTCACCCATATTACTCAAAACTTCATATCTATTCTGAAGCTGTATTTGAGTCCGAGCTGTATTTGGGGTAGAAGACGCTAATGCGGCAGCGTATGATCTGACCCCGCAAGTACCCTTTGGTCTCGCACCTTGTTTATGCCAATGCTCATTTTCAACAGTTTTATTCTGTTTTTCTGTGCTCAAAACAGTAGCAGGAACAGATTTATGGGACTCACCGGCTGTGTGCTGAGAGGATCCACAATGAAGCTGAAGTTCTGGTCGGATCGCTAGCAACTTCGTTTCAAGAACTGCAATCTTTTGTAGAAGTTTGTGGCAGTTTGTACAACAGTGAGAATCTGAATTAATCTGATCCAGAGGCATTTTTACAGCCGTGTTTTCCCGTCTCCGCAATGTAAGCAGCTGATAGCGGGAGGATTGTTTAGACGGTAATTCCCCTCTTGTTAGTAAAGCTATATTCCAGAAAGTTTGTGGAATCGATGCTGATCTTCAAGCTGTGTTGTTTGAGCACTGTGCTGATAGGCTCAAGTTAAAATTAGGGTATAAGATATAAAAGCATGAGTGCGAAGAGCGGAGCAGTAGGCAAAGACGTCCGAACAGTAGCAAAGCAGGAAGTAGAGTCTTAGATGAAACTGCGTTTGGAAGTATCGTATCCAGAGGTTTTTTCTTTTAGTGTTAAGACTAAGTTGGCCAGAGCACCTGTCTTGGGAACAGCAGGTGCTAGGTTCAAATCCAAACTGCACCTTTCCCTCAGATTATGGGAGAGTGGCTTTCTGATCTGAAACTCTTTCAATGGCCGATAGCATATGTTTGTCCTGATTTCCATTTTCCAAGCTGACTCTGGGTTTGGATGTAATGAAACTGGAGGTTCCGAAAAAACACTTAACACATGATTAAGGATAGATTAAATAAAAATAAATTCACACATTTTTTGCTTTGATCTTGAACAGAGGCCAGGTTACCAGTCAGGTTTGAGACATGATCATCCAGACTCTAAAAGACCGCGTCCGTCTTGTCAGCATTTTCTGCATCCTGACATGCTGGTTTTTGTTGTGTATTATTTTTTCTTCTTCGATTTTTGTTATCGGGCAAATGTCTCTTACTGTGAATTTCTGTGGTGCTGTGGCTTAGCTGGTCAAAGCACCTGTCTTGTAAACAGGAGATCCTAGGCTCAAATCCCAGCAGTGCCTTAGTCCAGGTGGTACGTGTGCTTGTTTTTTAGAGCTTACCGGAATGAATTATAAAATTGTATAGCTTTGAGGCGTAATGAATAGTGCGACAAATAGAGTTAAACAACCTCTTTGTTGCCATTTTAAGACTTGCCGTCTTTTTTTAGTCTCTGTGTGCAAAAACGTCTTGCCTCCTAATCAGTGTTGGCGCTGTGGCTTAGTTGGTCAAAGCGCCTGTCTAGTAAACAGGAGATCCTGGGTTCAAATCCCAGCAGTGCCTAATGTACAGGTGCCGTGGTTGCTTAATATTTCAAGTCTAGACATTCACACAAGCAGCGCTGCCATTATTAGTTCTTTTTTCGAATTAAACAATTAGCCCCTCTCAAGGTCGTTTGGCGCTGTGGCTTAGTTGGTCAAACCGCCTGTCTAGTAAACAGGAGATCCTGGCTTTGAATTCCAGCAGTGCCTTGTCTGCAGTTGGCTGTTCTTTCATGGGCCAGAGAGTACTAAAAAGTGCTTTGTGTCCAACAGTTCTAGAGGAAGCAGAGCACTTAGGCTCTGTGGTGCAATGGATAGCGCATTGGACTTCTAGGCTGTGAGCTGAGCCATTCAAAGGTTGTGGGTTCGAGTCGCAAGCTTTGCTCTTTTTCTTCACTGACTTAAGGTGTCGTGCGTTTCTAACATTTTAGGCATCTGTCCATCCCGTTTTGCTTCTTTCTTTCATTGCGCAGTGCAGGCTCAGATACTAGGGGTACTCTACAATAAAGCCGATGACTTAATTGAGCTGTTTTAAATAAGGGAGATTAGAAAACGGTGTAGGGCCTAGTGGGCTTGAGGAATGACTCGTCGGCAACCTGTGGTTTTGGGGAAAAGTAACTGCCATCTATTGTTGAGATCACGCCTTTTGGATTTGTCGTACAAGAGCCTCTTTATGCATGTGCAAAGTAACTGAGTAGAAAGCACAGTATATTGTGCTTCCCCCCCACTGTCTTAGATGAAACTGCGTTTGGAAGTATCGTATCCAGAGGTTTTTTCTTTTAGTGTTAAGACTAAGTTGGCCAGAGCACCTGTCTTGGGAACAGCAGGTGCTAGGTTCAAATCCAAACTGCACCTTTCCCTCAGATTATGGGAGAGTGGCTTTCTGATCTGAAACTCTTTCAATGGCCGATAGCATATGTTTGTCCTAATTTCCATTTTCCGAGCTGACTCTGGGTTTGGAGAACATGGTCAGGCTTGAGACATGATCATCCAGACTCTAAAAGACCGCGTCCGGCTTGTCAGCATTTTCTGCATCCTGACATGCTGGTTTTTGTTGTGTATTATTTTTTCTTCTTCGATTTTTGTTATCGGGCAAATGTCTCTTACTGTGAAATTCTGTGGTGCTGTGGCTTAGCTGGTCAAAGCGACTGTCTTGTAATCAGGAGATCCTGGGCTCAAATCCCAGCAGCGCCTTAGACCAGGTGGTGCGTGTGCTTGTTTTATAGAGCTCACCGGAATGAATTATAAAATTGTATAGCTTTGAGGCGTAATGAATAGTGCGACAAATAGAGTTAAACAACCTCTTTGCTTGCCATTTTAAGACTTGCTGTCTTTTTTTAGTCTCTGTGTGCAAAAACGTCTTGCATCCTAATCAGCGTTGGCACTGTGGCTTAGTTGGTCAAAGCGCCTGTCTAGTAAACAGGAGATCCTGGGTTCAAATCCCAGCAGTGCCTAATGTACAGGTTTCGTGTCTACTTTTTGTTAAGAGTAACGAGTGTTTACGCAGCGGGATGTTTAGCAGTCGGTTTCTTAACAAAACTCAAATCCTTAAGAACGCTGCTCGTTCAAGAGGGCTTTGGACGATGCCTTTATATAGCATAGTGTGGTAATGCCTAACCAATTGGACTTTAATATTTCAAGTCCAGACATTCCCACATGCAGCGCTACAGTTGTTAGTTTTTTTTTTATTTTTTGGAATTAAACATTTAGCCTTTGTCAAGGTCATTTGGCACTGTGGCTTAGTTGGTCAAAGTGCCTGTCTAGTAAACAGGAGATCCTGGCTTTGAATTCCAGCAGTGCCTTGTCCGCAGTTGGCTGTTCTTTCATGGGCCAGAGAGTACTAAAAAGTGCTTTCTGTCCAACAGTTCTAGAGGAAGTAGAGCACTTAGGCTCTGTGGTGCAATGGATAGCGCATTGGACTTCTAGGCTGTGAGCTGAGCCATTCAAATGTTGTGGGTTCGAGTCTCACCAGAGTCGCAAGCTTTGCTCTTTTTCTTCACTGACTTAAGGTGTGGTGCGTTTCTAACATTTTAGGCATCTGTCCATCCCGTTTTGCTTCTTTCTTTCATTGCGCAGTGCAGGCTCAGATACTAGGGGTACTCTACCATAAAGCCGATGACTTAATTGAGCTGTTTTAAATAAGTGAGATTAGAAAACGGTGTAGGGCCTAGTGGGCTTGAGGAATGACTCGTCGGCAACCTGTGGTTTTGGGGAAAAGTAACTGCCACCTATTGTTGAGATCACGCCTTTTAGATTTGTCGTACAAGAGCCTCTTTATGCATGTGCAAAGTAACTGAGTAGAAAGCACAGTATATTTTGCTTCCCCCCCACTGTCTTAGATGAAACTGCGTTTGGAAGTATCGTATCCAGAGGTTTTTTCTTTTAGTGTTAAGACTAAGTTGGCCAGAGCACCTGTCTTGGGAACAGCAGGTGCTAGGTTCAAATCCAAACTGCACCTTTCCCTCAGATTATGGGAGAGTGGCTTTCTGATCTGAAACTCTTTCAATGGCCGATAGCATATGTTTGTCCTGATTTCCATTTTCCGAGCTGACTCTGGGTTTGGATGACATGGTCAGGCTTGAGACATGATCATCCAGACTCTAAAAGACCGCGTCCGGCTTGTCTGCATTTTCTGCATCCTGACATGCTGGTTTTTGTTGTGTATTATTTTTTCTTCTTCGATTTTTGTTATCGGGCAAATGTCTCTTACTGTGAGTTTCTGTGGCGCTGTGGCTTAGCTGGTGAAAGCGCCTGTCTTGTAATCAGGAGATCGTGGGCTCAAATCCCAGCAGCGCCTTAGTCCAGGTGGTGCGTGTGCTTGTTTTATAGAGCTCACCGGAATGAATTATAAAATTGTATAGCTTTGAGGCGTAATGAATAGTACGACAAATAGAGTTAAACAACCTCTTTGCTTGCCATTTTAGGACTTGCTGTCTTTTTTTAGTCTCTGTGTGCAAAAACGTCTTGCCTCCCATTCAGCGTTGGCGCTGTGGCTTAGTTGGTCAAAGCGCCTGTCTAGTAAACAGGAGGTCCTGGGTTCAAATCCCAGCAGTGCCTAATGTACAGGTTTTGTGTCTGCTTTTTGTTAAGAGTAACGAGTGTTTACGCAGCGGGATGTTTAGCAGTCGGTTTCTTAACAAAACTCAAATCCTTAAGAGCGCTGCTCGTTCAAGAGGGCTTTGGACGATGCCTTTATATAGCATAGTGTGGTAATGCCTAACCAATTGGACTTTAATATTTCAAGTCCAGACATTCCCACATGCAGCGCTACCGTTGTTAGTTTTTTTTTTTTTTTTTTTGGGAATTAAACATTTAGCCTGTGTCAAGATCGTTTGGCGCTGTGGCTTAGTTGGTCAAAGTGCCTGTCAAGTAAACAGGAGATCCTGGCTTTGAATTCCAGCAGTGCCTTGTCTGCAGTTGGCTCTTCTTTCATGGGCCAGAGAGTACTAAAAAGTGCTTTCTGTCCAACAGTTCTAGAAGAAGCAGAGCACTTAGGCTCTGTGGTGCAATGGATAGTGCATTGGACTTCTAGGCTGTGAGCTGAGCCATTTAAAGGTTGTGGGCTCGAGTCCCACCAGAGTTGCAAGCTTTGCTCTTTTTCTTCACTGACTTAAGGTGTGGTGCGTTTCTAACATTTTAGGCATCTGTCCATCCCGTTTTGCTTCTTTCTTTCATTGCGCAGTGCAGGCTCAGATACTAGGGGTACTCTACAATAAAGCCGATGACTTAAATGAGCTGTTTTAAATAAGGGAGATTAGAAAACGGTGTAGGGCCTAGTGGGCTTGAGGAATGACTCGTCGGCAACCTGTGATTTTGGGGAAAAGTAACTGCCACCTATTGTTGAGATCACGCCTTTTGGATTTGTCGTACAAGAGCCTCTTTATGCATGTGCAAAGTAACTGAGTAGAAAGCACAGTATATTTTGCTTTCCCCCCCACTGTCTTAGATGAAACTGCGTTTGGAAGTATCGTATCCAGAGGTTTTTTCTTTTAGTGTTAAGACTAAGTTGGCCAGAGCACCTGTCTTGGGAACAGCAGGTGCTAGGTTCAAATCCAAACTGCACCTTTCCCTCAGATTATGGGAGAGTGGCTTTCTGATCTGAAACTCTTTCAATGGCCGATAGCATATGTTTGTCCTGATTTCCATTTTCCGAGCTGACTCTGGGTTTGGATGACATGGTCAGGCTTGAGACATGATCATCCAGACTCTAAAAGACCGCGTCCGGCTTGTCTGCATTTTCTGCATCCTGACATGCTGGTTTTTGTTGTGTATTATTTTTTCTTCTTCGATTTTTGTTACCGGGCAAATGTCTCTTACTGTGAATTTCTGTGGCGCTGTGGCTTAGCTGGTCAAAGTGCCTGTCTTGTAAACAGTAGATCCTGGGCTCGAATCCCAGCAGCGCCTCAGTCCAGGTGGTGCGTGTGCTTGTTTTATAGAGCTCACCGGAATGAATTATAAAATTGTATAGCTTTGAGGCATAATGAATAGTGCGACAAATAGAGTTAAACAACCTCTTTGCTTGATATTTTAAGACTTGCTGTCTTTTTTTAGTCTCTGTGTGCAAAAACGTCTTGCATCCTATTCAGCGTTGGCGCTGTGGCTTAGTTGGTCAAAGCGCCTGTCTAGTAAACAGGAGATCCTGGGTTCAAATCCCAGCAGTGCCTAACATACAGGTTTCGTGTCTACTTTTTGTTAAGAGTAACGAGTGTTTACGCAGCGGGATGTTTAGCAGTCGGTTTCTTAACAAAACTCAAATCCTTAAGAACGCTGCTCGTTCAAGAGGGCTTTGGACGATGCCTTTATATAGCATAGTGTGGTAATGCCTAACCAATTGCACTTTAATATTTCAAGTCCAGACATTCCCACATGCAGCGCTACCGTTGTTAGTTTTTTTTTTTTTGGGAATTAAACATTTAGCCTGTGTCAAGATCGTTAGGCGCTGTGGCTTAGTTGGTCAATGTGCCTGTCTAGTAAACAGGAGATCCTGGCTTTGAATTCCAGCAGTGCCTTGTCCGCAGTTGGCTGTTCTTTCATGGGCCAGAGAGTACTAAAAAGTGCTTTCTGTCCAACAGTTCTAGAGGAAGCAGAGCACTTAGGCTCTGTGGTGCAATGGATAGCGCATTGGACTTCCAGGCTGTGAGCTGAGCCATTCAAATGTTGTGGGTTCGAGTCTCACCAGAGTCGCAAGCTTTGCTCTTTTTCTTCACTGACTTAAGGTGTGGTGCGTTTCTAACATTTTAGGCATCTGTCCATCCCGTTTTGCTTCTTTCTTTCATTGCGCAGTGCAGGCTCAGATACTAGGGGTACTCTACCATAAAGCCGATGACTTAATTGAGCTGTTTTAAATAAGTGAGATTAGAAAACGGTGTAGGGCCTAGTGGGCTTGAGGAATGACTCGTCGGCAACCTGTGGTTTTGGGGAAAAGTAACTGCCATCTATTGTTGAGATCACGCCTTTTAGATTTGTCGTACAAGAGCCTCTTTATGCATGTGCAAAGTAACTGAGTAGAAAGCACAGTATATTTTGCTTCCCCCCCACTGTCTTAGATGAAACTGCGTTTGGAAGTATCGTATCCAGAGGTTTTTTCTTTTAGTGTTAAGACTAAGTTGGCCAGAGCACCTGTCTTGGGAACAGCAGGTGCTAGGTTCAAATCCAAACTGCACCTTTCCCTCAGATTATGGGAGAGTGGCTTTCTGATCTGAAACTCTTTCAATGGCCGATAGCATATGTTTGTCCTGATTTCCATTTTCCGAGCTGACTCTGGGTTTGGATGACATGGTCAGGCTTGAGACATGATCATCCAGACTCTAAAAGACCGCGTCCGGCTTGTCTGCATTTTCTGCATCCTGACATGCTGGTTTTTGTTGTGTATTATTTTTTCTTCTTCGATTTTTGTTATCGGGCAAATGTCTCTTACTGTGAGTTTCTGTGGCGCTGTGGCTTAGCTGGTGAAAGCGCCTGTCTTGTAATCAGGAGATCGTGGGCTCAAATCCCAGCAGCGCCTTAGTCCAGGTGGTGCGTGTGCTTGTTTTATAGAGCTCACCGGAATGAATTATAAAATTGTATAGCTTTGAGGCGTAATGAATAGTACGACAAATAGAGTTAAACAACCTCTTTGCTTGCCATTTTAGGACTTGCTGTCTTTTTTTAGTCTCTGTGTGCAAAAACGTCTTGCCTCCCATTCAGCGTTGGCGCTGTGGCTTAGTTGGTCAAAGCGCCTGTCTAGTAAACAGGAGGTCCTGGGTTCAAATCCCAGCAGTGCCTAATGTACAGGTTTTGTGTCTGCTTTTTGTTAAGAGTAACGAGTGTTTACGCAGCGGGATGTTTAGCAGTCGGTTTCTTAACAAAACTCAAATCCTTAAGAACGCTGCTCGTTCAAGAGGGCTTTGGACGATGCCTTTATATAGCATAGTGTGGTAATGCCTAACCAATTGGACTTTAATATTTCAAGTCCAGACATTCCCACATGCAGCGCTACCGTTGTTAGTTTTTTTTTTTTTTTTTTTGGGAATTAAACATTTAGCCTGTGTCAAGATCGTTTGGCGCTGTGGCTTAGTTGGTCAAAGTGCCTGTCAAGTAAACAGGAGATCCTGGCTTTGAATTCCAGCAGTGCCTTGTCTGCAGTTGGCTCTTCTTTCATGGGCCAGAGAGTACTAAAAAGTGCTTTCTGTCCAACAGTTCTAGAAGAAGCAGAGCACTTAGGCTCTGTGGTGCAATGGATAGCGCATTGGACTTCTAGGCTGTGAGCTGAGCCATTTAAAGGTTGTGGGCTCGAGTCCCACCAGAGTTGCAAGCTTTGCTCTTTTTCTTCACTGACTTAAGGTGTGGTGCGTTTCTAACATTTTAGGCATCTGTCCATCCCGTTTTGCTTCTTTCTTTCATTGCGCAGTGCAGGCTCAGATACTAGGGGTACTCTACAATAAAGCCGATGACTTAAATGAGCTGTTTTAAATAAGGGAGATTAGAAAACGGTGTAGGGCCTAGTGGGCTTGAGGAATGACTCGTCGGCAACCTGTGATTTTGGGGAAAAGTAACTGCCACCTATTGTTGAGATCACGCCTTTTGGATTTGTCGTACAAGAGCCTCTTTATGCATGTGCAAAGTAACTGAGTAGAAAGCACAGTATATTTTGCTTCCCCCCCACTGTCTTAGATGAAACTGCGTTTGGAAGTATCGTATCCAGAGGTTTTTTCTTTTAGTGTTAAGACTAAGTTGGCCAGAGCACCTGTCTTGGGAACAGCAGGTGCTAGGTTCAAATCCAAACTGCACCTTTCCCTCAGATTATGGGAGAGTGGCTTTCTGATCTGAAACTCTTTCAATGGCCGATAGCATATGTTTGTCCTGATTTCCATTTTCCGAGCTGACTCTGGGTTTGGATGACATGGTCAGGCTTGAGACATGATCATCCAGACTCTAAAAGACCGCGTCCGGCTTGTCTGCATTTTCTGCATCCTGACATGCTGGTTTTTGTTGTGTATTATTTTTTCTTCTTCGATTTTTGTTATCGGGCAAATGTCTCTTACTGTGAGTTTCTGTGGCGCTGTGGCTTAGCTGGTGAAAGCGCCTGTCTTGTAATCAGGAGATCGTGGGCTCAAATCCCAGCAGCGCCTTAGTCCAGGTGGTGCGTGTGCTTGTTTTATAGAGCTCACCGGAATGAATTATAAAATTGTATAGCTTTGAGGCGTAATGAATAGTACGACAAATAGAGTTAAACAACCTCTTTGCTTGCCATTTTAGGACTTGCTGTCTTTTTTTAGTCTCTGTGTGCAAAAACGTCTTGCCTCCCATTCAGCGTTGGCGCTGTGGCTTAGTTGGTCAAAGCGCCTGTCTAGTAAACAGGAGGTCCTGGGTTCAAATCCCAGCAGTGCCTAATGTACAGGTTTTGTGTCTGCTTTTTGTTAAGAGTAACGAGTGTTTACGCAGCGGGATGTTTAGCAGTCGGTTTCTTAACAAAACTCAAATCCTTAAGAGCGCTGCTCGTTCAAGAGGGCTTTGGACGATGCCTTTATATAGCATAGTGTGGTAATGCCTAACCAATTGGACTTTAATATTTCAAGTCCAGACATTCCCACATGCAGCGCTACCGTTGTTAGTTTTTTTTTTTTTTTTTTTTGGGAATTAAACATTTAGCCTGTGTCAAGATCGTTTGGCGCTGTGGCTTAGTTGGTCGAAGTGCCTGTCAAGTAAACAGGAGATCCTGGCTTTGAATTCCAGCAGTGCCTTGTCTGCAGTTGGCTCTTCTTTCATGGGCCAGAGAGTACTAAAAAGTGCTTTCTGTCCAACAGTTCTAGAAGAAGCAGAGCACTTAGGCTCTGTGGTGCAATGGATAGTGCATTGGACTTCTAGGCTGTGAGCTGAGCCATTTAAAGGTTGTGGGCTCGAGTCCCACCAGAGTTGCAAGCTTTGCTCTTTTTCTTCACTGACTTAAGGTGTGGTGCGTTTCTAACATTTTAGGCATCTGTCCATCCCGTTTTGCTTCTTTCTTTCATTGCGCAGTGCAGGCTCAGATACTAGGGGTACTCTACAATAAAGCCGATGACTTAAATGAGCTGTTTTAAATAAGGGAGATTAGAAAACGGTGTAGGGCCTAGTGGGCTTGAGGAATGACTCGTCGGCAACCTGTGATTTTGGGGAAAAGTAACTGCCACCTATTGTTGAGATCACGCCTTTTGGATTTGTCGTACAAGAGCCTCTTTATGCATGTGCAAAGTAACTGAGTAGAAAGCACAGTATATTTTGCTTTCCCCCCCACTGTCTTAGATGAAACTGCGTTTGGAAGTATCGTATCCAGAGGTTTTTTCTTTTAGTGTTAAGACTAAGTTGGCCAGAGCACCTGTCTTGGGAACAGCAGGTGCTAGGTTCAAATCCAAACTGCACCTTTCCCTCAGATTATGGGAGAGTGGCTTTCTGATCTGAAACTCTTTCAATGGCCGATAGCATATGTTTGTCCTGATTTCCATTTTCCGAGCTGACTCTGGGTTTGGATGACATGGTCAGGCTTGAGACATGATCATCCAGACTCTAAAAGACCGCGTCCGGCTTGTCTGCATTTTCTGCATCCTGACATGCTGGTTTTTGTTGTGTATTATTTTTTCTTCTTCGATTTTTGTTACCGGGCAAATGTCTCTTACTGTGAATTTCTGTGGCGCTGTGGCTTAGCTGGTCAAAGTGCCTGTCTTGTAAACAGTAGATCCTGGGCTCGAATCCCAGCAGCGCCTTAGTCCAGGTGGTGCGTGTGCTTGTTTTATAGAGCTCACCGGAATGAATTATAAAATTGTATAGCTTTGAGGCGTAATGAATAGTGCGACAAATAGAGTTAAACAACCTCTTTGCTTGATATTTTAAGACTTGCTGTCTTTTTTTAGTCTCTGTGTGCAAAAACGTCTTGCATCCTATTCAGCGTTGGCGCTGTGGCTTAGTTGGTCAAAGCGCCTGTCTAGTAAACAGGAGATCCTGGGTTCAAATCCCAGCAGTGCCTAACATACAGGTTTCGTGTCTACTTTTTGTTAAGAGTAACGAGTGTTTACGCAGCGGGATGTTTAGCAGTCGGTTTCTTAACAAAACTCAAATCCTTAAGAACGCTGCTCGTTCAAGAGGGCTTTGGACGATGCCTTTATATAGCATAGTGTGGTAATGCCTAACCAATTGCACTTTAATATTTCAAGTCCAGACATTCCCACATGCAGCGCTACCGTTGTTAGTTTTTTTTTTTTGGGAATTAAACATTTAGCCTGTGTCAAGATCGTTAGGCGCTGTGGCTTAGTTGGTCAATGTGCCTGTCTAGTAAACAGGAGATCCTGGCTTTGAATTCCAGCAGTGCCTTGTCCGCAGTTGGCTGTTCTTTCATGGGCCAGAGAGTACTAAAAATTGCTTTCTGTCCAACAGTTCTAGAGGAAGCAGAGCACTTAGGCTCTGTGGTGCAATGGATAGCGCATTGGACTTCTAGGCTGTGAGCTGAGCCATTCAAATGTTGTGGGTTCGAGTCTCACCAGAGTCGCAAGCTTTGCTCTTTTTCTTCACTGACTTAAGGTGTGGTGCGTTTCTAACATTTTAGGCATCTGTCCATCCCGTTTTGCTTCTTTCTTTCATTGCGCAGTGCAGGCTCAGATACTAGGGGTACTCTACCATAAAGCCGATGACTTAATTGAGCTGTTTTAAATAAGTGAGATTAGAAAACGGTGTAGGGCCTAGTGGGCTTGAGGAATGACTCGTCGGCAACCTGTGGTTTTGGGGAAAAGTAACTGCCACCTATTGTTGAGATCACGCCTTTTAGATTTGTCGTACAAGAGCCTCTTTATGCATGTGCAAAGTAACTGAGTAGAAAGCACAGTATATTTTGCTTCCCCCCCACTGTCTTAGATGAAACTGCGTTTGGAAGTATCGTATCCAGAGGTTTTTTCTTTTAGTGTTAAGACTAAGTTGGCCAGAGCACCTGTCTTGGGAACAGCAGGTGCTAGGTTCAAATCCAAACTGCACCTTTCCCTCAGATTATGGGAGAGTGGCTTTCTGATCTGAAACTCTTTCAATGGCCGATAGCATATGTTTGTCCTGATTTCCATTTTCCGAGCTGACTCTGGGTTTGGATGACATGGTCAGGCTTGAGACATGATCATCCAGACTCTAAAAGACCGCGTCCGGCTTGTCTGCATTTTCTGCATCCTGACATGCTGGTTTTTGTTGTGTATTATTTTTTCTTCTTCGATTTTTGTTATCGGGCAAATGTCTCTTACTGTGAGTTTCTGTGGCGCTGTGGCTTAGCTGGTGAAAGCGCCTGTCTTGTAATCAGGAGATCGTGGGCTCAAATCCCAGCAGCGCCTTAGTCCAGGTGGTGCGTGTGCTTGTTTTATAGAGCTCACCGGAATGAATTATAAAATTGTATAGCTTTGAGGCGTAATGAATAGTACGACAAATAGAGTTAAACAACCTCTTTGCTTGCCATTTTAGGACTTGCTGTCTTTTTTTAGTCTCTGTGTGCAAAAACGTCTTGCCTCCCATTCAGCGTTGGCGCTGTGGCTTAGTTGGTCAAAGCGCCTGTCTAGTAAACAGGAGGTCCTGGGTTCAAATCCCAGCAGTGCCTAATGTACAGGTTTTGTGTCTGCTTTTTGTTAAGAGTAACGAGTGTTTACGCAGCGGGATGTTTAGCAGTCGGTTTCTTAACAAAACTCAAATCCTTAAGAACGCTGCTCGTTCAAGAGGGCTTTGGACGATGCCTTTATATAGCATAGTGTGGTAATGCCTAACCAATTGCACTTTAATATTTCAAGTCCAGACATTCCCACATGCAGCGCTACCGTTGTTAGTTTTTTTTTTTTTGGGAATTAAACATTTAGCCTGTGTCAAGATCGTTAGGCGCTGTGGCTTAGTTGGTCAATGTGCCTGTCTAGTAAACAGGAGATCCTGGCTTTGAATTCCAGCAGTGCCTTGTCCGCAGTTGGCTGTTCTTTCATGGGCCAGAGAGTACTAAAAAGTGCTTTCTGTCCAACAGTTCTAGAGGAAGCAGAGCACTTAGGCTCTGTGGTGCAATGGATAGCGCATTGGACTTCTAGGCTGTGAGCTGAGCCATTCAAATGTTGTGGGTTCGAGTCTCACCAGAGTCGCAAGCTTTGCTCTTTTTCTTCACTGACTTAAGGTGTGGTGCGTTTCTAACATTTTAGGCATCTGTCCATCCCGTTTTGCTTCTTTCTTTCATTGCGCAGTGCAGGCTCAGATACTAGGGGTACTCTACCATAAAGCCGATGACTTAATTGAGCTGTTTTAAATAAGTGAGATTAGAAAACGGTGTAGGGCCTAGTGGGCTTGAGGAATGACTCGTCGGCAACCTGTGGTTTTGGGGAAAAGTAACTGCCACCTATTGTTGAGATCACGCCTTTTAGATTTGTCGTACAAGAGCCTCTTTATGCATGTGCAAAGTAACTGAGTAGAAAGCACAGTATATTTTGCTTCCCCCCCACTGTCTTAGATGAAACTGCGTTTGGAAGTATCGTATCCAGAGGTTTTTTCTTTTAGTGTTAAGACTAAGTTGGCCAGAGCACCTGTCTTGGGAACAGCAGGTGCTAGGTTCAAATCCAAACTGCACCTTTCCCTCAGATTATGGGAGAGTGGCTTTCTGATCTGAAACTCTTTCAATGGCCGATAGCATATGTTTGTCCTGATTTCCATTTTCCGAGCTGACTCTGGGTTTGGATGACATGGTCAGGCTTGAGACATGATCATCCAGACTCTAAAAGACCGCGTCCGGCTTGTCTGCATTTTCTGCATCCTGACATGCTGGTTTTTGTTGTGTATTATTTTTTCTTCTTCGATTTTTGTTATCGGGCAAATGTCTCTTACTGTGAGTTTCTGTGGCGCTGTGGCTTAGCTGGTGAAAGCGCCTGTCTTGTAATCAGGAGATCGTGGGCTCAAATCCCAGCAGCGCCTTAGTCCAGGTGGTGCGTGTGCTTGTTTTATAGAGCTCACCGGAATGAATTATAAAATTGTATAGCTTTGAGGCGTAATGAATAGTACGACAAATAGAGTTAAACAACCTCTTTGCTTGCCATTTTAGGACTTGCTGTCTTTTTTTAGTCTCTGTGTGCAAAAACGTCTTGCCTCCCATTCAGTGTTGGCGCTGTGGCTTAGTTGGTCAAAGCACCTGTCTAGTAAACAGGAGGTCCTGGGTTCAAATCCCAGCAGTGCCTAATGTACAGGTTTTGTGTCTGCTTTTTGTTAAGAGTAACGAGTGTTTACGCAGCGGGATGTTTAGCAGTCGGTTTCTTAACAAAACTCAAATCCTTAAGAACGCTGCTCGTTCAAGAGGGCTTTGGACGATGCCTTTATATAGCATAGTGTGGTAATGCCTAACCAATTGCACTTTAATATTTCAAGTCCAGACATTCCCACATGCAGCGCTACCGTTGTTAGTTTTTTTTTTTTTGGGAATTAAACATTTAGCCTGTGTCAAGATCGTTAGGCGCTGTGGCTTAGTTGGTCAATGTGCCTGTCTAGTAAACAGGAGATCCTGGCTTTGAATTCCAGCAGTGCCTTGTCCGCAGTTGGCTGTTCTTTCATGGGCCAGAGAGTACTAAAAAGTGCTTTCTGTCCAACAGTTCTAGAGGAAGCAGAGCACTTAGGCTCTGTGGTGCAATGGATAGCGCATTGGACTTCTAGGCTGTGAGCTGAGCCATTCAAATGTTGTGGGTTCGAGTCTCACCAGAGTCGCAAGCTTTGCTCTTTTTCTTCACTGACTTAAGGTGTGGTGCGTTTCTAACATTTTAGGCATCTGTCCATCCCGTTTTGCTTCTTTCTTTCATTGCGCAGTGCAGGCTCAGATACTAGGGGTACTCTACCATAAAGCCGATGACTTAATTGAGCTGTTTTAAATAAGTGAGATTAGAAAACGGTGTAGGGCCTAGTGGGCTTGAGGAATGACTCGTCGGCAACCTGTGGTTTTGGGGAAAAGTAACTGCCACCTATTGTTGAGATCACGCCTTTTAGATTTGTCGTACAAGAGCCTCTTTATGCATGTGCAAAGTAACTGAGTAGAAAGCACAGTATATTTTGCTTCCCCCCCACTGTCTTAGATGAAACTGCGTTTGGAAGTATCGTATCCAGAGGTTTTTTCTTTTAGTGTTAAGACTAAGTTGGCCAGAGCACCTGTCTTGGGAACAGCAGGTGCTAGGTTCAAATCCAAACTGCACCTTTCCCTCAGATTATGGGAGAGTGGCTTTCTGATCTGAAACTCTTTCAATGGCCGATAGCATATGTTTGTCCTGATTTCCATTTTCCGAGCTGACTCTGGGTTTGGATGACATGGTCAGGCTTGAGACATGATCATCCAGACTCTAAAAGACCGCGTCCGGCTTGTCTGCATTTTCTGCATCCTGACATGCTGGTTTTTGTTGTGTATTATTTTTTCTTCTTCGATTTTTGTTATCGGGCAAATGTCTCTTACTGTGAGTTTCTGTGGCGCTGTGGCTTAGCTGGTGAAAGCGCCTGTCTTGTATTCAGGAGATCGTGGGCTCAAATCCCAGCAGCGCCTTAGTCCAGGTGGTGCGTGTGCTTGTTTTATAGAGCTCACCGGAATGAATTATAAAATTGTATAGCTTTGAGGCGTAATGAATAGTACGACAAATAGAGTTAAACAACCTCTTTGCTTGCCATTTTAGGACTTGCTGTCTTTTTTTAGTCTCTGTGTGCAAAAACGTCTTGCCTCCCATTCAGCGTTGGCGCTGTGGCTTAGTTGGTCAAAGCGCCTGTCTAGTAAACAGGAGGTCCTGGGTTCAAATCCCAGCAGTGCCTAATGTACAGGTTTTGTGTCTGCTTTTTGTTAAGAGTAACGAGTGTTTACGCAGCGGGATGTTTAGCAGTCGGTTTCTTAACAAAACTCAAATCCTTAAGAACGCTGCTCGTTCAAGAGGGCTTTGGACGATGCCTTTATATAGCATAGTGTGGTAATGCCTAACCAATTGGACTTTAATATTTCAAGTCCAGACATTCCCACATGCAGCGCTACCGTTGTTAGTTTTTTTTTTTTTTTTTTTGGGAATTAAACATTTAGCCTGTGTCAAGATCGTTTGGCGCTGTGGCTTAGTTGGTCAAAGTGCCTGTCAAGTAAACAGGAGATCCTGGCTTTGAATTCCAGCAGTGCCTTGTCTGCAGTTGGCTCTTCTTTCATGGGCCAGAGAGTACTAAAAAGTGCTTTCTGTCCAACAGTTCTAGAAGAAGCAGAGCACTTAGGCTCTGTGGTGCAATGGATAGCGCATTGGACTTCTAGGCTGTGAGCTGAGCCATTTAAAGGTTGTGGGCTCGAGTCCCACCAGAGTTGCAAGCTTTGCTCTTTTTCTTCACTGACTTAAGGTGTGGTGCGTTTCTAACATTTTAGGCATCTGTCCATCCCGTTTTGCTCCTTTCTTTCATTGCGCAGTGCAGGCTCAGATACTAGGGGTACTCTACAATAAAGCCGATGACTTAAATGAGCTGTTTTAAATAAGGGAGATTAGAAAACGGTGTAGGGCCTAGTGGGCTTGAGGAATGACTCGTCGGCAACCTGTGGTTTTGGGGAAAAGTAACTGCCACCTATTGTTGAGATCACGCCTTTTAGATTTGTCGTACAAGAGCCTCTTTATGCATGTGCAAAGTAACTGAGTAGAAAGCACAGTATATTTTGCTTCCCCCCCACTGTCTTAGATGAAACTGCGTTTGGAAGTATCGTATCCAGAGGTTTTTTCTTTTAGTGTTAAGACTAAGTTGGCCAGAGCACCTGTCTTGGGAACAGCAGGTGCTAGGTTCAAATCCAAACTGCACCTTTCCCTCAGATTATGGGAGAGTGGCTTTCTGATCTGAAACTCTTTCAATGGCCGATAGCATATGTTTGTCCTGATTTCCATTTTCCGAGCTGACTCTGGGTTTGGATGACATGGTCAGGCTTGAGACATGATCATCCAGACTCTAAAAGACCGCGTCCGGCTTGTCTGCATTTTCTGCATCCTGACATGCTGGTTTTTGTTGTGTATTATTTTTTCTTCTTCGATTTTTGTTACCGGGCAAATGTCTCTTACTGTGAATTTCTGTGGCGCTGTGGCTTAGCTGGTCAAAGTGCCTGTCTTGTAAACAGTAGATCCTGGGCTTGAATCCCAGCAGCGCCTTAGTCCAGGTGGTGCGTGTGCTTGTTTTATAGAGCTCACCGGAATGAATTATAAAATTGTATAGCTTTGAGGCGTAATGAATAGTGCGACAAATAGAGTTAAACAACCTCTTTGCTTGATATTTTAAGACTTGCTGTCTTTTTTTAGTCTCTGTGTGCAAAAACGTCTTGCATCCTATTCAGCGTTGGCGCTGTGGCTTAGTTGGTCAAAGCGCCTGTCTAGTAAACAGGAGATCCTGGGTTCAAATCCCAGCAGTGCCTAACATACAGGTTTCGTGTCTACTTTTTGTTAAGAGTAACGAGTGTTTACGCAGCGGGATGTTTAGCAGTCGGTTTCTTAACAAAACTCAAATCCTTAAGAACGCTGCTCGTTCAAGAGGGCTTTGGACGATGCCTTTATATAGCATAGTGTGGTAATGCCTAACCAATTGCACTTTAATATTTCAAGTCCAGACATTCCCACATGCAGCGCTACCGTTGTTAGTTTTTTTTTTTTTTGGGAATTAAACATTTAGCCTGTGTCAAGATCGTTAGGCGCTGTGGCTTAGTTGGTCAATGTGCCTGTCTAGTAAACAGGAGATCCTGGCTTTGAATTCCAGCAGTGCCTTGTCCGCAGTTGGCTCTTCTTTCATGGGCCAGAGAGTACTAAAAAGTGCTTTCTGTCCAACAGTTCTAGAGGAAGCAGAGCACTTAGGCTCTGTGGTGCAATGGATAGTGCATTGGACTTCTAGGCTGTGAGCTGAGCCATTCAAATGTTGTGGGTTTGAGTCCCACCAGAGTAGCAAGCTATGCTTTTTATCTTCACTGACTTAAGGTGTGGTGCGTTTCTAACATTTTAGGCATCTGTCCATCCCGTTTTGCTTCTTTCTTTCATTGCGCAGTGCAGGCTCAGATACTAGGGGTACTCTACAATAAAGCCGATGACTTAATTGAGCTGTTTTAAATAAGGGAGATTAGAAAACGGTGTAGGGCCTAGTGGGCTTGAGGAATGACTCGTCGGCAACCTGTGGTTTTGGGGAAAAGTAACTGCCACCTATTGTTGAGATCACGCCTTTTGGATTTGTCGTACAAGAGCCTCTTTATGCATGTGCAAAGTAACTGAGTAGAAAGCACAGTATATTTTGCTTCCCCCCCACTGTCTTAGATGAAACTGCGTTTGGAAGTATCGTATCCAGAGGTTTTTTCTTTTAGTGTTAAGACTAAGTTGGCCAGAGCACCTGTCTTGGGAACAGCAGGTGCTAGGTTCAAATCCAAACTGCACCTTTCCCTCAGATTATGGGAGAGTGGCTTTCTGATCTGAAACTCTTTCAATGGCCGATAGCATATGTTTGTCCTGATTTCCATTTTCCGAGCTGACTCTGGGTTTGGATGACATGGTCAGGCTTGAGACATGATCATCCAGACTCTAAACGACCGCGTCCGGCTTGTCAGCATTTTCTGCATCCTGACATGCTGGTTTTTGTTGTGTATTATTTTTTCTTCTTCGATTTTTGTTATCGGGCAAATGTCTCTTACTGTGAATTTCTGTGGCGCTGTGGCTTAGCTGGTCAAAGCGCCTGTCTTGTAAACAGGAGATCCTGGGCTCAAATCCCAGCAGCGCCTTAGTCCAGGTGGTGCGTGTGCTTGTTTTATAGAGCTCACCGGAATGAATTATAAAATTGTATAGCTTTGAGGCGTAATGAATAGTGCGACAAATAGAGTTAAACAACCTCTTTGCTTGCCATTTTAAGACTTGCTGTCTTTTTTTAGTCTCTGTGTGCAAAAACGTCTTGCCTCCCATTCAGAGTTGGCGCTGTGGCTTAGTTGGTCAAAGCGCCTGTCTAGTAAACAGGAGATCCTGGGTTCAAATCCTAGCAGTGCCTAATGTACAAGTTTCATGTCTGCTTTTTGTTAAGAGTATCGAGTGTTTACGCAGCGGGATGTTTAGCAGTCGGTTTCTTAACAAAACTCAAATCCTTAAGAACGCTGCTCGTTCAAGAGGGCTTTGGACGATGCCTTTATATAGCATAGTGTGGTAATGCCTAACCAATTGGACTTTAATATTTCAAGTCCAGACATTCCCACATGCAGCGCTACCGTTGTTAGTTTTTTTTTATTTTTTGGAATTAAACATTTAGCCTTTGTCAAGGTCGTTTGGCACTGTGGCTTAGTTGGTCAAAGTGCCTGTCTAGTAAACAGGAGATCCTGGCTTTGAATTCCAGCAGTGCCTTGTCCGCAGTTGGCTGTTCTTTCATGGGCCAGAGAGTACTAAAAAGTGCTTTCTGTCCAACAGTTCTAGAGGAAGCAAAGCACTTAGGCTCTGTGGCGCAATGGATAGCGCATTGGACTTTTAGGCTGTGAGCTGAGACATTCAAAGGTTGGAGGTTTGAGTCCCACCAGAGTCGCAAGCTTTGCTCTTTTTCTTCACTGACTTAAGGTGTGGTGCGTTTCTAACATTTTAGGCATCTGTCCATCCCGTTTTGCTTCTTTCTTTCATTGCGCAGTGCAGGCTCAGATACTAGGGGTACTCTACAATAAAGCCGATGACTTAATTGAGCTGTTTTAAATAAGGGAGATTAGAAAACGGTGTAGGGCCTAGTGGGCTTGAGGAATGACTCGTCGGCAACCTGTGGTTTTGGGGAAAAGTAACTGCCACCTATTGTTGAGATCACGCCTTTTGGATTTGTCGTACAAGAGCCTCTTTATGCATGTGCAAAGTAACTGAGTAGAAAGCACAGTATATTTTGCTTCCCCCCCCCCCCACTGTCTTAGATGAAACTGCGTTTGGAAGTATCGTATCCAGAGGTTTTTTCTTTTAGTGTTAAGACTAAGTTGGCCAGAGCACCTGTCTTGGGAACAGCAGGTGCTAGGTTCAAATCCAAACTGCACCTTTCCCTCAGATTATGGGAGAGTGGCTTTCTGATCTGAAACTCTTTCAATGGCCGATAGCATATGTTTGTCCTGATTTCCATTTTCCGAGCTGACTCTGGGTTTGGATGACATGGTCAGGCTTGAGACATGATCATCCAGACTCTAAAAGACCGCGTCCGGCTTGTCTGCATTTTCTGCATCCTGACATGCTGGTTTTTGTTGTGTATTATTTTTTCTTCTTCGATTTTTGTTACCGGGCAAATGTCTCTTACTGTGAATTTCTGTGGCGCTGTGGCTTAGCTGGTCAAAGTGCCTGTCTTGTAAACAGTAGATCCTGGGCTTGAATCCCAGCAGCGCCTTAGTCCAGGTGGTGCGTGTGCTTGTTTTATAGAGCTCACCGGAATGAATTATAAAATTGTATAGCTTTGAGGCGTAATGAATAGTGCGACAAATAGAGTTAAACAACCTCTTTGCTTGATATTTTAAGACTTGCTGTCTTTTTTTAGTCTCTGTGTGCAAAAACGTCTTGCATCCTATTCAGCGTTGGCGCTGTGGCTTAGTTGGTCAAAGCGCCTGTCTAGTAAACAGGAGATCCTGGGTTCAAATCCCAGCAGTGCCTAACATACAGGTTTCGTGTCTACTTTTTGTTAAGAGTAACGAGTGTTTACGCAGCGGGATGTTTAGCAGTCGGTTTCTTAACAAAACTCAAATCCTTAAGAACGCTGCTCGTTCAAGAGGGCTTTGGACGATGCCTTTATATAGCATAGTGTGGTAATGCCTAACCAATTGCACTTTAATATTTCAAGTCCAGACATTCCCACATGCAGCGCTACCGTTGTTAGTTTTTTTTTTTTTTGGGAATTAAACATTTAGCCTGTGTCAAGATCGTTAGGCGCTGTGGCTTAGTTGGTCAATGTGCCTGTCTAGTAAACAGGAGATCCTGGCTTTGAATTCCAGCAGTGCCTTGTCCGCAGTTGGCTCTTCTTTCATGGGCCAGAGAGTACTAAAAAGTGCTTTCTGTCCAACAGTTCTAGAGGAAGCAGAGCACTTAGGCTCTGTGGTGCAATGGATAGTGCATTGGACTTCTAGGCTGTGAGCTGAGCCATTCAAATGTTGTGGGTTTGAGTCCCACCAGAGTAGCAAGCTATGCTTTTTATCTTCACTGACTTAAGGTGTGGTGCGTTTCTAACATTTTAGGCATCTGTCCATCCCGTTTTGCTTCTTTCTTTCATTGCGCAGTGCAGGCTCAGATACTAGGGGTACTCTACAATAAAGCCGATGACTTAATTGAGCTGTTTTAAATAAGGGAGATTAGAAAACGGTGTAGGGCCTAGTGGGCTTGAGGAATGACTCGTCGGCAACCTGTGGTTTTGGGGAAAAGTAACTGCCACCTATTGTTGAGATCACGCCTTTTGGATTTGTCGTACAAGAGCCTCTTTATGCATGTGCAAAGTAACTGAGTAGAAAGCACAGTATATTTTGCTTCCCCCCCCACTGTCTTAGATGAAACTGCGTTTGGAAGTATCGTATCCAGAGGTTTTTTCTTTTAGTGTTAAGACTAAGTTGGCCAGAGCACCTGTCTTGGGAACAGCAGGTGCTAGGTTCAAATCCAAACTGCACCTTTCCCTCAGATTATGGGAGAGTGGCTTTCTGATCTGAAACTCTTTCAATGGCCGATAGCATATGTTTGTCCTGATTTCCATTTTCCGAGCTGACTCTGGGTTTGGATGACATGGTCAGGCTTGAGACATGATCATCCAGACTCTAAACGACCGCGTCCGGCTTGTCAGCATTTTCTGCATCCTGACATGCTGGTTTTTGTTGTGTATTATTTTTTCTTCTTCGATTTTTGTTATCGGGCAAATGTCTCTTACTGTGAATTTCTGTGGCGCTGTGGCTTAGCTGGTCAAAGCGCCTGTCTTGTAAACAGTAGATCCTGGGCTCAAATCCCAGCAGCGCCTTAGTCCAGGTGGTGCGTGTGCTTGTTTTATAGAGCTCACCGGAATGAATTATAAAATTGTATAGCTTTGAGGCGTAATGAATAGTGCGACAAATAGAGTTAAACAACCTCTTTGCTTGCCATTTTAAGACTTGCTGTCTTTTTTTAGTCTCTGTGTGCAAAAACGTCTTGCCTCCCATTCAGAGTTGGCGCTGTGGCTTAGTTGGTCAAAGCGCCTGTCTAGTAAACAGGAGATCCTGGGTTCAAATCCTAGCAGTGCCTAATGTACAAGTTTCATGTCTGCTTTTTGTTAAGAGTATCGAGTGTTTACGCAGCGGGATGTTTAGCAGTCGGTTTCTTAACAAAACTCAAATCCTTAAGAACGCTGCTCGTTCAAGAGGGCTTTGGACGATGCCTTTATATAGCATAGTGTGGTAATGCCTAACCAATTGGACTTTAATATTTCAAGTCCAGACATTCCCACATGCAGCGCTACCGTTGTTAGTTTTTTTTTATTTTTTGGAATTAAACATTTAGCCTTTGTCAAGGTCGTTTGGCACTGTGGCTTAGTTGGTCAAAGTGCCTGTCTAGTAAACAGGAGATCCTGGCTTTGAATTCCAGCAGTGCCTTGTCCGCAGTTGGCTGTTCTTTCATGGGCCAGAGAGTACTAAAAAGTGCTTTCTGTCCAACAGTTCTAGAGGAAGCAAAGCACTTAGGCTCTGTGGCGCAATGGATAGCGCATTGGACTTTTAGGCTGTGAGCTGAGACATTCAAAGGTTGGAGGTTTGAGTCCCACCAGAGTCGCAAGCTTTGCTCTTTTTCTTCACTGACTTAAGGTGTGGTGCGTTTCTAACATTTTAGGCATCTGTCCATCCCGTTTTGCTTCTTTCTTTCATTGCGCAGTGCAGGCTCAGATACTAGGGGTACTCTACAATAAAGCCGATGACTTAATTGAGCTGTTTTAAATAAGGGAGATTAGAAAACGGTGTAGGGCCTAGTGGGCTTGAGGAATGACTCGTCGGCAACCTGTGGTTTTGGGGAAAAGTAACTGCCACCTATTGTTGAGATCACGCCTTTTGGATTTGTCGTACAAGAGCCTCTTTATGCATGTGCAAAGTAACTGAGTAGAAAGCACAGTATATTTTGCTTCCCCCCCCCCCCCCCCACTGTCTTAGATGAAACTGCGTTTGGAAGTATCGTATCCAGAGGTTTTTTCTTTTAGTGTTAAGACTAAGTTGGCCAGAGCACCTGTCTTGGGAACAGCAGGTGCTAGGTTCAAATCCAAACTGCACCTTTCCCTCAGATTATGGGAGAGTGGCTTTCTGATCTGAAACTCTTTCAATGGCCGATAGCATATGTTTGTCCTGATTTCCATTTTCCGAGCTGACTCTGGGTTTGGATGACATGGTCAGGCTTGAGACATGATCATCCAGACTCTAAAAGACCGCGTCCGGCTTGTCTGCATTTTCTGCATCCTGACATGCTGGTTTTTGTTGTGTATTATTTTTTCTTCTTCGATTTTTGTTACCGGGCAAATGTCTCTTACTGTGAATTTCTGTGGCGCTGTGGCTTAGCTGGTCAAAGTGCCTGTCTTGTAAACAGTAGATCCTGGGCTTGAATCCCAGCAGCGCCTTAGTCCAGGTGGTGCGTGTGCTTGTTTTATAGAGCTCACCGGAATGAATTATAAAATTGTATAGCTTTGAGGCGTAATGAATAGTGCGACAAATAGAGTTAAACAACCTCTTTGCTTGATATTTTAAGACTTGCTGTCTTTTTTTAGTCTCTGTGTGCAAAAACGTCTTGCATCCTATTCAGCGTTGGCGCTGTGGCTTAGTTGGTCAAAGCGCCTGTCTAGTAAACAGGAGATCCTGGGTTCAAATCCCAGCAGTGCCTAACATACAGGTTTCGTGTCTACTTTTTGTTAAGAGTAACGAGTGTTTACGCAGCGGGATGTTTAGCAGTCGGTTTCTTAACAAAACTCAAATCCTTAAGAACGCTGCTCGTTCAAGAGGGCTTTGGACGATGCCTTTATATAGCATAGTGTGGTAATGCCTAACCAATTGCACTTTAATATTTCAAGTCCAGACATTCCCACATGCAGCGCTACCGTTGTTAGTTTTTTTTTTTTTTGGGAATTAAACATTTAGCCTGTGTCAAGATCGTTAGGCGCTGTGGCTTAGTTGGTCAATGTGCCTGTCTAGTAAACAGGAGATCCTGGCTTTGAATTCCAGCAGTGCCTTGTCCGCAGTTGGCTCTTCTTTCATGGGCCAGAGAGTACTAAAAAGTGCTTTCTGTCCAACAGTTCTAGAGGAAGCAGAGCACTTAGGCTCTGTGGTGCAATGGATAGTGCATTGGACTTCTAGGCTGTGAGCTGAGCCATTCAAATGTTGTGGGTTTGAGTCCCACCAGAGTAGCAAGCTATGCTTTTTATCTTCACTGACTTAAGGTGTGGTGCGTTTCTAACATTTTAGGCATCTGTCCATCCCGTTTTGCTTCTTTCTTTCATTGCGCAGTGCAGGCTCAGATACTAGGGGTACTCTACAATAAAGCCGATGACTTAATTGAGCTGTTTTAAATAAGGGAGATTAGAAAACGGTGTAGGGCCTAGTGGGCTTGAGGAATGACTCGTCGGCAACCTGTGGTTTTGGGGAAAAGTAACTGCCACCTATTGTTGAGATCACGCCTTTTGGATTTGTCGTACAAGAGCCTCTTTATGCATGTGCAAAGTAACTGAGTAGAAAGCACAGTATATTTTGCTTCCCCCCCACTGTCTTAGATGAAACTGCGTTTGGAAGTATCGTATCCAGAGGTTTTTTCTTTTAGTGTTAAGACTAAGTTGGCCAGAGCACCTGTCTTGGGAACAGCAGGTGCTAGGTTCAAATCCAAACTGCACCTTTCCCTCAGATTATGGGAGAGTGGCTTTCTGATCTGAAACTCTTTCAATGGCCGATAGCATATGTTTGTCCTGATTTCCATTTTCCGAGCTGACTCTGGGTTTGGATGACATGGTCAGGCTTGAGACATGATCATCCAGACTCTAAACGACCGCGTCCGGCTTGTCAGCATTTTCTGCATCCTGACATGCTGGTTTTTGTTGTGTATTATTTTTTCTTCTTCGATTTTTGTTATCGGGCAAATGTCTCTTACTGTGAATTTCTGTGGCGCTGTGGCTTAGCTGGTCAAAGCGCCTGTCTTGTAAACAGGAGATCCTGGGCTCAAATCCCAGCAGCGCCTTAGTCCAGGTGGTGCGTGTGCTTGTTTTATAGAGCTCACCGGAATGAATTATAAAATTGTATAGCTTTGAGGCGTAATGAATAGTGCGACAAATAGAGTTAAACAACCTCTTTGCTTGCCATTTTAAGACTTGCTGTCTTTTTTTAGTCTCTGTGTGCAAAAACGTCTTGCCTCCCATTCAGAGTTGGCGCTGTGGCTTAGTTGGTCAAAGCGCCTGTCTAGTAAACAGGAGATCCTGGGTTCAAATCCTAGCAGTGCCTAATGTACAAGTTTCATGTCTGCTTTTTGTTAAGAGTATCGAGTGTTTACGCAGCGGGATGTTTAGCAGTCGGTTTCTTAACAAAACTCAAATCCTTAAGAACGCTGCTCGTTCAAGAGGGCTTTGGACGATGCCTTTATATAGCATAGTGTGGTAATGCCTAACCAATTGGACTTTAATATTTCAAGTCCAGACATTCCCACATGCAGCGCTACCGTTGTTAGTTTTTTTTTATTTTTTGGAATTAAACATTTAGCCTTTGTCAAGGTCGTTTGGCACTGTGGCTTAGTTGGTCAAAGTGCCTGTCTAGTAAACAGGAGATCCTGGCTTTGAATTCCAGCAGTGCCTTGTCCGCAGTTGGCTGTTCTTTCATGGGCCAGAGAGTACTAAAAAGTGCTTTCTGTCCAACAGTTCTAGAGGAAGCAAAGCACTTAGGCTCTGTGGCGCAATGGATAGCGCATTGGACTTTTAGGCTGTGAGCTGAGACATTCAAAGGTTGGAGGTTTGAGTCCCACCAGAGTCGCAAGCTTTGCTCTTTTTCTTCACTGACTTAAGGTGTGGTGCGTTTCTAACATTTTAGGCATCTGTCCATCCCGTTTTGCTTCTTTCTTTCATTGCGCAGTGCAGGCTCAGATACTAGGGGTACTCTACAATAAAGCCGATGACTTAATTGAGCTGTTTTAAATAAGGGAGATTAGAAAACGGTGTAGGGCCTAGTGGGCTTGAGGAATGACTCGTCGGCAACCTGTGGTTTGCACCTTTCCCTCAGATTATGGGAGAGTGGCTTTCTGATCTGAAACTCTTTCAATGGCCGATAGCATACGTTTGTCCTGATTTCCATTTTCCGAGCTGACTCTGGGTTTGGATGTAATGAAACTGGAGGTACCAAAAAACACTCAACACATGATTTAGGATAGATTAAATAAAAATAAATTCATGCACTTTTTGCTTTGATATTGAACAGAGGCCAGGTTACCGGTCAGGTTTGAGACATGATCATCCAGACTCTAAAAGACCGCATCCGTAGGATAGATTAAATAAAAATAAATTCATACAAACTTGACGAATATTTTATGATTTAGGCAGAGCGACAGGTATTAAGTGTTACAATATTAATACACTGATGATCCCAAAGTAAATCCCAGGTAAATCTTGATTGGATGCCTGCATTATTCATCAATTGGTAAATAAAAGTTGTTGTGCTAGCTACCCCAAGGATTCGCATACCAAAAAATTTGATTTGGTATGCGAAATGTATTTTTTTGCTGTATGGAACAGAACAAACACTCATTTGGGGGATGGTTGGTCTCTAGAACGACAAAGTCAGTTTGGGGGGGGGGGGGTCTTTCTCTTGAACTAGGGCCAGTAGAAATACATTCGGTCTTTGGAACAATCGCTGGCAAACGCTTGGATGCACTCACCGGGGGGTGTTGATTAAACCCAGGCCCAAACCCACCAAGCCATGCCCGAAGAGAGACCACCTTTCCTGACTTACCTGTCGGGACGTCCTGCGCCTGGAGGTGCATGCCCGAAGCCAATTGTCTCTGACCTGCCGTCGTGGTTTCGGCGAAGAAAAAGGGACTTTGTTTATTTTTGGCTTTTGCGGTTGAACGAACCAGGGGTCTAAGGGCAGGCTAGCAGCCCCCAGAGCCAAGGCTGGTGTGCGCTATGACCCTGGTGCAGGCGGGGAACCAGGGTCCAGAGGCATCAAACACTGCCCCACGTAGGAGTGCCCGAGCCCGGGCAAGGCAGGTGCGCGCTATGACCCTGGTGCAGGTGGGGATCCAGGGTCCAGAGGCATCAAACGCTGCCTCAGGTAGGAGTGCTCAAGCCCGGGTAAGGCAGGTGCGCGCTATGACCCTGGTGCAGGCGGGGATCCAGGGTCCAGAGGCATTAAACGCTCCCCCAGGTAGGAGAGCCCGGGCGAGGCAGGTGCGCGATATGACCCTGGTGCAGGCGGGGATTTAGGGTCCAGAGGCATCAAACGCTGCCCCAGGTAGGAGTGCCTGAGCCCGGGCAAGGCAGGTGTGCGCCATGACCCTGGTGCAGGCAGGTATCCAGGGTCCAGAGGCATCAAACGCTGCCCCAGGTATAAGTGCCCAAGCCTGGGCAAGGCAGGTGCGCGCTATGTGGGGTTGGGTACCAAAACTCTGTGCCATAGTACCTTTGGAACCAGTATGCACTGGATCAAATCAGCATATGAATTTCTGTGCATAACTTTGGTGCTGCAACAAGAACGTAAAGCAGGTCGCGCACCGGAAGCGCCACTCGGCAACGCACAGCGCCATGCATTTTATAATCAACAATCAACACAAATCAAAAACACACGCAATATAGCCCATAGTCAGCGCAAACTTCTCATATGGGCTGTCCTTACCAGCACATGTAAGCTCTGTTAGAGTCATTTTGTCATTCCCAGTTCATAATAGTCCAAAAGGCGAATCTAATCATGGCAGTTTGTTCATGATTCAGGTTGCTAAAACAATTTTGTTCCTGTGTTTTGCCGGGCTTCTCTTTTTTTCCGCGTTTCACTCTCGCTTCACTCTTGCGCTTGTCCTTTTTTTCTGAATGGATCAGATGACGGGGACACTTCAATAATCACAGACACGTTCGTTATATCAAATATAGACGCGGACGCGAGCTCCCAAAAGAAAGCGAATACCGCTCACACTTTTAGACGGGCTCGTAAAACAACAACAGGACACGGCAGATTTTTCTTCTTTTTTTTTTTTTACTTTTATTGACAGCAGTCAACATAAATACAAACAGTAATAAGAACAGTCCTGAGATTGGGCCCGAGCATACAAATAAAGATATATATAATGACAATATAGATCTGAGGAAAAAATTAAAAATAAATAAATAAAAGTAAATAGAGAAACTTCAAGCAAAAATACAAACTTAGAGACATAAGTGACCTATCCAATGAGGCTTTGAACTGGTCCCCATCTTCTTTCAAAGATTTGAGTCTTCAGCTGTATTTGTGCTGTCAACTGTTCCATTGAATATAACTGTCTGATTTTTTGTATCCACTGTGAAATCGTGGGTGGTTCAGGTTTAAACCAGTTAATTGTTATATTTTTTCTTCCAGCCATTAGCAGGAGATGTAGCAAAGTTTTCTGATCATGGGACAGATCCTCTGGAAATTTATCCAGTAAAAACGTTAAAGGGTCCCAAGAGAGATTCACTTTAGGGAGCTTTTCCACGATCCCCTTTACTTCAGTCCAAATGTGTTGAACAATGGGACAGTCCCAAAATATGTGCGTTTGATCACCCACCAGTCCACAGTTTCTCCAGCACTTATTGCTGCCACAACTACCAGAACGGAAACACTTTAGTGGTGTCCTGAAAAATCGAATTTTAGACTTCCAATTAAACTCCTTCCACATTTGACTCCCCACTCCCTTATGGCAACCAGAACAAACATCTACCCAAGTATCATCATCCAATGTCACATTGAGTTCTATTTCCCATTGTTGTTTTATATGTTGTGTGTTATCCGACATATCCATCATCAGTTTGCAATAAATTAAGGACACTTGTTTTTTCATTACGCCCTTGTTTTCAATCAGATGAATCAAGTGTTTTTCTATGTTTGTTGGTTCTCTTCTGAGCTGATCCCAATTCTTATGTTTTGTTAAATAGTCCCTTATTTGTAAATATCTGTAATGGTCCCCTGAGGGTAGATTAAACTTGTTTCTTAGTTGGGAGAAAGATTTCATTACATTTCCCTCAAAGAGTTGGTTTACAGTAAAAAGCTTTTTTTCCGCCCACATCCCAAAGCCCCTGTCCATTAGAGATGGAAGAAACTCAATATTCTGACTTATGGACATGGCTCGTGAGAGGGCCACCAATCCTCTTGATTGTTTTTGTACCTGGTTCCAGATTTTTAGAGTGTTTTTAACCCATACATTTTCTATCTTTATTTTCTTCTGTGTCTCTAGACCAACAAATGGGAGCCTCGATAGAGATATTCCAGGCATTGACACCTCCTCCATGGAGACCCATACTGTTTTCTGGATCACGAATGATCCAGGCCACGATTGCTCTTATTTGGGCAGCCCAATAATACATTTTTATGTTAGGCAGCCCCAGACCACCATTATCACCCTTATCTGACATCAGAATTTTAAGGCGCACTCTTGGCCTTTTGTTCTGCCAAATAAATTTTGAAATGCACTTTCCTAATGATTTGAATGCAGATTGTGGCACAACAACAGGAAGGCTTTGAAAAATGAACAATAATCTTGGTAGAACATTCATTCTAATACTTTCAATTCTTCCTAGGAGAGAAAGTGGAAGTATATCCCATCTATTCAAATCGGTTTTAATTTCCCTAAATAACTTTTCATGATTAGATGAAAACAACTGAGTGGTCTTAGGGGTAATTGTTACTCCCAGATATTTAAACCTCTGTGTGGGGTGTCTAAATGAGACCAAATTATCTAACTTTGATGGCCAGTTCCCAACAATCATTAATGCTTCAGATTTGTTTGTATTAACCTTATATCCCGATACAGTACTATACTTATTAAGGCTTTGGAGCAGGGCAGGGATGGTGGTAATTGGATTTTCCAGAAATAATAAAATATCATCAACAAAAAGAGACAACTTATGGGGAGCATTGGTTTCGTCTCTTATTCCCTGTATAAGAGGATTGGATCTTATCAGTTCAGCCAGCGGCTCTATGCTAAGTGCAAATAAAGAGGGGGAGAGGACTTCACCCTGTCTAGTGCCGCGTCCCAGCGGGAAAAAATCAGAGCAGTGGCCATTAAGCCTTACTCTTGACCTGGGGTCTTTATAAAATATTTGGATCCATTTGATAAAGGTGTCATTAAAACCCATATGTTTGAGAGTCTGCTGTAGAAAGGCCCAGTCCACTCTGTCAAACGCCTTCTCAGCATCTAAGCTGAGAAGCATTGATGGGATATTCCTTTTTTGCGCTATTATTTGGAGATTTAAGGCTCTTCTGACATTATCTGTTCCTTGTCTCTGTGTAATGAAACCAGTCTGGTCAGGTTTTACAAGTTTTCTTATGTGGTTTTGAATTCTGTTTGCAATGATGGCCGTAAGTGTTTTCAGATCAACACATAGAAGGCTGATGGGACGATAAGAGGTGCAGAGTGTTGCGTCTTTGCCCTCTTTATGGATGACACTAATAATGGCTTCAGACCATGACCGGGGGGAACACCTTCTGAGAAGGCATAATTGTAAACCTTATGCAAAATCGGCATCAGCTCTTTTTCAAACACTTTGTAATATTCTCCAGGCAGTCCATCTACTCCTGGAGATTTGTTATTTTTAAGTTTCATAATGCTTTTTTTAATTTCTTCTTTTGTTATTGGGCTTGTTATTTGGTCAGCTTCCTCCTCGGTCAGTTTACTAAGATGAATTGATTTAAGGAAATTTTCAGTCTTTTCCATCTTATTTGGGCAGTCCTCTTCCCTATATAACTCCTGGTAATAGTTAGCAAATGCCTTTGTAATCTCCTTCGGTTGGTGCATCATATCCCCCGATTTTGGGCACTTTATTTTATGCACCACTCTGCTTGATTGCGATTTACGCAGTTGAAATGCTAACAAACGACTAGCCCTATTACTAAATTCATAATATTTTTGGTTTGTAAATCTCAGCTGCCCCTCTGCCTTATAGGTTAACAAGTTGTTCAGTTGTTGTCTAGTCTCATTTAGTTTGTCCAGTAAATCATCCGTCCGAGTTGTCTGAAATTCTCTTTCCAATGTTCTGATTTTATTTTCTAATACTAATTGTTCTGCAATTCTCTTTTTTTTAAATCTGGAACAAATTGCAATAATATTGCCCCTTAGAACACATTTGGCTCCCTCCCATAAAACTGTTGGAGACACCCCATCCTTATCATTAAATTCAAGATAGTCAATAATGCTTTTTTGTAGCTCCTGTTTAACTATTTCTTTATTTAATATAGATACATTGGCTCTCCAATATTTAAAATTATTATTTGGGCTCATCTTTAACTTCAAACATACTGGAGCATGGTCTGAGATGGTGTTTGCTTCTATATTACATTCTGTGGCTCTAAAGGAGTCTGTTCCCGACATCAGGAACATATCCAACCTTGAGTGGGCACAGTGAACTTGTGAGAAAAATGTAAAATCTCTTTCCTTGCGATGTAAGCTGCGCCAGACATCAACCAAGCCTAATTCCCCCATCAGTGCTAAAAGAGCTAGAGACTTTTGGGATTTTGAACCTGAACCTGCAGGGAGCCTATCAACCGCTGCTCTCAAAACACAATTAAAGTCCCCGCCAATTAGAATAATCCCTTCTGCTTTATCTGCTATCAATGATGCCATCTTCTTGAAAAAAATTGGGTTGTCCTCATTTGGAGCATATAAATTAAGCAAAGTTATTTTAATGCCCCCTATACTTCCAATTACCATCACATACCGCCCCTCTTTATCACAAAAATGTTTTTCATGACAAAAATAAATAGATTTATTGAAAAGAATTGCGACACCCCTCTTTCTCCCATTGTGGTATAAGGAGCTATATTGCTGGTCAACCCATTCTCTCCTCAGCTTCAAATGCTCCTTTTCTGAAAGATGAGTCTCCTGAAGCATAGCTATAGCACAGTTAAATTTCTTTAATTGGTTGAATACCTTTTTCCTCTTAATGGGGCTACACAGCCCTTTAACATTATAAGTAACACAAATTAGATTGTTCATCTTGTACTATGAACTTATTCATCATGGAGCAAAACGAAAAATGTTTTTTACATATTAGTAGGGATTGGCTCATTTTCAATCTCAGGACATAAAGAACATTAAGAACATAACAGAACAAAAGTGAACAGAACAATGTAGACTTCCACATACCAGACTGGATCAGTCAGTTATCAAACCTGAAAAATCCAGTCCCCGATGTTTCCTGGGCAGAGGTTGGTGACTGGTCCTCCGTGGAAAACAAAACTAAACGTTTTGCGTCGCTGCGTCCGGTTCTTAGGGCAGTCTGTTGCACACCAAGCCGTGGAAGGATGAAACTCCACTCGTTTTTACAGTCTCAAACATGAGATGTACTCGGCAAAGAAACACTAAATAAAAAAAGAAAAAGAAAAGAAGAAAGAAACATCTCACTCTTTTGTGGTGAAAAAGGATTCAATCCCCGCGTATGAACGTGTTTGAGGGCCGCTCCACGCTTTCGCTCCCGCAGTGCTCCATACGCGTTTGAACAGCTCCGCTTCCAGCCGCTCCCTCTCGTCCACGCGCACCCTTTACCCCCATCTTCTCAAGTACAGGTTGAGCATCTGCCATCGTCGGAAAGATTTTCTCACCGTCTTCTAGGCCCACTCTCAGCTGTGCAGGAAAAATACACCTGGCTCTGATGTTCTTCGTTCGCAGCTGCTTAACTGCGTCACGCACAAGCGATCTTTTCTTCTGCAATTCGGGTGAGAAGTCGTGGTCCAAGTATATTTGTCCTTCTTTATACATGACTTTTTTTTACTCCCATGCTTTCCTTAGAATAGACTCTTTGACGGAGTAGTCCAGAAACTTCACAATCAGGGATCGCGGGGCAGCGTCTGGGTTTTTAGGTCTGGCGGTAAGTGCTCTGTGGGCTCTCTCGATGCTGATGCTCATCTCTGGGGGTAGTTGAAGGACAGATTTAAGCATCTCTTGTACGAAAAGTTTTACATCTGTTCCTTCACTTCCCTCTGGCACACGGTAAATTCTCAGGTTGTTTCTCCGTAGTCTATTCTCCATGTCCTCGCAGCGCCCAGTCAGCAGCATTTCGCGCTGCAACAGGTGTCGGATGGCCTGCTCATGGCGCTTCACAGTATCCTCGTTAGCGCTAATACGGTCCTCCGCCTCCGAAGTTCTCTTTTCCAAATTTATCACGTCATCTTTTAGTCCTTTAAAAGCCGTTTCTAGTCTCGTTAAGGAGAGCTGAGATTGCATGTGTCCCTCTTGGTTATCTTTCCTCATTTTCTCGAGTTCCTCCAATATTCTTGACCCAGAGTCATGCGGGCTAGCATCTGGAGCCGCCGGTGAACACGAGGCTTGTTTCAGAGTCAACTGTTTCAAGTTGTCCCCCTTGTCCTTAACTTGTTCCTGTTTTTGCGATCCCTTACCTCTCAGGGATGATGCCATTTTGTTTAAATAAAGATTCGCCGAGTTTTATGTAATTTTAGTTAGGAATTATATTCGTATTTGAACGGAGCAATTTCTTCAAGCTACTACTAGCCACATGACGTCACCGGAAGTCGTTGTTGTTTTCTATAAATTTGTTTTCTTTATTTTTTTTATTTACTGCAGTTACGTTGGAGGGAGGTGCTGGCAGAATGTTCAGAGAATTTTATGTGACTATATTTTAATCTGCCACAAATTGTGAAAATAAATTTTGTACTTTTATACTATACTCACGTCTTTTGCCTATCCATATGAGAACTGAACCTGTGTGGCCTAAGAGTAATGTTTAAGCCAGTTTCTATTTCCTGGGAGAAAACCTCTCAGGTGGCGTAGTCGGATTTGCTTTGTGAATAATTTGTTAATCCCTACTCTGCCCCCATATTCCCTCGCGTCACATTCCTTTCATAATTTTTGTTTCTTAAAGGGCCATGACACCCCCCACTTTCGGTTAAAGTCTACTTCAGAATTTTTTCAAAAGATGCATGATTAATGGGCGTGGAGCTCCGCGAGATCGTGCAGGAGTGGGCGTGGCCAGCAGGGGAGAACGTGAGCGAACGAAGCTAGCTCACAAAATGAGACAAACCGTGAGGAGACGCATGAGTTTATAGTTTACAAAGTTAAAATGCAAAAAAATGAACAGTGATTTATTGCCCTGCTACATGTTATTCGTAATTTCATATACACATAACCAAAATTTATATCATTATAAAGATAAGTGTGTTCATGTAAACCCTATAAATGAGGACTTCTCCCTCAATCCCCGTATCCAGCAGACTCAGTGCAGCAGGTCTCCTGACCTGTCTATTTTAACCATTAGTCCTGCTGGTAATCTGGAGGATTTAGGCAAACACAGCAGCACAGTGATGTGTCTGAATGTGAACGAACTCCTGATAAAAGTCAGCGTCCGCCATTCTCTAATTCTCGTGCTGCTCTCCTGACAAAAATGCTAGCAACACACACACAGCTTTGCTGTATGATCGGCCCTGACAAGATCGCGGGGGAAAACATGCAACAAACCCCGTGGATCATGGAAACAAACGTATATGAGCGGCTAAATACTGTGTGCCCGTGCCGTGGGTCTGTGACGTGTCCCACAGCTAGGGCTTGACTCTGGCAGATCTCATGAATAATTAAGCAGCCGGCTCTTCTCATAGGATAAGAAAACTCCGCTATGAATAATAATGAGAAACCAACGTGTCATCATTGCACTTGCAGTTCTGCGCTACGTCGCCGATTTTGATCCCGCCCGAAAAATCATTTTAAACCCGGAAGCTAAAATTTGCTGACAAAAGCTCAAAACTATCCAGTTTTCCCCACAATTAAAGCTGACAGGTGCTAACATTGTCTTTACTGATGCTCAACACACACAAATCTGTTAATATAAAAAAAAAGTTCTCCATGTGTAACCCAGGTTACTGTAGTCCTTATCAAGCCCTTTAACCAAATAAATAAATAAGAACAATAACTGGAGTACATGTAAAATAATTTTATTTGTATTTTGTAATAGTCACAATGTTATCAAAAAGAAAAAAGAAACATTATATAATCGTAGAATGCAGATAAAATTAAATGCATCTATTTAACTGCGAGTGAAAAAAATACTAGCTCCGCCTCCCGGAATGACGTCATCTGCGCGCGTTGAGTTGAGAGAGAGGCAGAGTCACAGCGTGAGAGAGGAGTGAAACGAGAGAAACGTGAACAGCTGGAGCGAGCTCGCGGCCCGCGTCGTGTATAGCTGTAAAATTTGAGAAATTAGAAGTAAAACAAGCAGTTGAAACTTGATTTAGTTGCTGTAATATACTACTGTCCGTACTCAAACCCCCAATCGCGTTTGGACCAAGGACAGGAATCGTCTGAAGCACAGATCTGATTAGGCTGTATTTTTTTTTTGGTTCATAAGTGATTTTTTCTTCAACTATAACTACTATATTTCTTGGTTGGGTTTTTTTTTGTGTGTTCTTTTCCTCTGTTTTTGTTTTTCCATCTCCTCTGTTCGTGATCCTGACACCTGACATTTGGAGTGTGGAGTTCTAGAAGTCCAAAGTATTCTTGTTTCTGCCATCTTGGAGGACATTCGCTGTTGGTGGAAACTGGCGAGCCGCCCGGTTTTATGGAACCAATATTTCGTGTTGCCCAATTCATCTGATTGGTAGGAAATTTGAGTTTATATTTTCCATCGTCTATCGGACACAGGAACGACTGGAAGCCAGAGTCATTTTTAGTTCTATTTTTCTGGAACTGAGCTACTAATCAGTGTTAAAACACAACACTGCAACGGGTGCATTATATACATTTGAGTTTATTGAACTGAACTTGAACATTTCGCAACCAAACAGGTGATCAATCATATTTGTTTGATGGACTAGTGAATCATTTTGCCGAATCACTTTGGTATCTGACAAGAAATTATTTTCTGGGTTCAATTTTCTAGCCGTTTTTTTTTCCTAATTGAAGTGTTTCAATTATTACTATGGTCTTACTTACCTGAGGAGTGCTGAAGTTGTTTATATTTACCTTTTACATTTTGTTTTTGTGAAGAAAACACTTGACATAGTGTGAAAAGCCTTTATTTTATTTTATTACTTTATATTTGGGGAAATATACATTTCAAAGTCCAAATTTGAGAATAATTAGTTTGTTATTTTATTTAATTTATTTCATTTCTCACTAATATTTACAATATAAATCATATATATTTTGATACAAAAATTCCTGTCTTGTGTCATCATTTCCCTTGTCTTGCTGCAAAGTTGGCTCCAGAGCGAACTTAAACTTCTGATAACTTGGTCCAAAGTTGATAGTATAATATTGTAATCTCCTTGGTTTCTATATCGTGCGGGTTACACATGGTGTCCTGAACCTTTAAGCTTGACACCATTCAGTTTCAAACACAATATGAGGAAAAATAGTAAACATAAGTGTAGATAGTTAATGTGTGCACAGCAGATGTTTTAACCTCCTCTGAAGAAAAGCAAAATGGGCACGGTGATGCCAATGAGTACATCAGAGGGTTTCTTAAAGGGACATTCACCACATCATGACAGGGTGGACGGCAATTTTAAGGACATGTGCAAAGTTATTAATAATATTATGAAAACAAAATAAAAGTTATTAAAATGACTTTTTATCAAATAACTTGTTAAAGACAATAAGAATATTTATAAATCTTTTTAATTTGATCTAATTTACCTACGTTATAGACTCACTGAAGTTGGCTAAGCAGTATGTGGGACATGGCAAACACAATGAAATAATAAGGTAAAAATTGATAAAAACATATTTCAAAACACTGATAATTCTACCTGCATGTGTGTAAAGGTTTAACCAATTATATTAAATCATCAGAGTTTCATTATTGCACATTATGTTTAAATAGGACTGATTCAATCTTGTGGGACATTAAAGTCACTTCATAGTGATAATGACCCAGCTAGTGTAACTAAAACATGTAGTAGTAGTAGTAGTAGTAGTAGTAATAGTTGCTTTTTACCTAAACGGCACCTATTTTACCCCTTTTTCAAGATTTAAGATGCGTCTTTTGTGTCTCCAGAATGTGTCTGTAAAGTTTCAGCTCAAAACACTCATCAGATTATTTGTTATACATTTTAGAATGTTGGGATTTTCTGCTTCAAACACTTAGTCTTAGTGGATTAAACAAGTTTTTCAAAATGGTCTTACAATGTTTAGAGTAAAGATTTTGATCAACTCCAAATATTGAATATATGTGTGTCTGTGTATGTAGGAAAGATAGCAGATATGTTGTGTAAAGTGGAAAACGAGGGAGAAATGTATCAATAAGTCATGACTGCAACAGTAAGTGGTAAATGTGAAGAGGCCACAAAGCTGAGATGTTGTAACTGCGGAGGGGAACAAAGCTCAGCGTATTGTAAGGTTAGTAAAAGGCAGGCAGGAGTACAAAGAGTCAAAACTATTCAAGGAATCAGTTATGCAGAAGCAGCGAAAAAGCTTTCAGAAATTCTAACTTTGTTTAAACAAAATGAAAGCAGGAACAAAATTGCAGAGACATGTCAAAAATGTGAACAATTGAAAGCAGAAACTCTGATAGTGAGCAAAAATTATTTTGTATTATTCATGGCAGAGATAATACATTTTTAGCTCAAACAAAAAATAAGAATGAAAGGATTAAAATAATAGTCAAATCAGCAGAAAAATACCTGAATGTGAAGGATCTGCTCTGGAAAACAGTTAGAGACATCCTCAATGAAGAGACACAATCATCCAAGCCTTGGGGAGGAACATTTTAAATGTTAATCATTCTTCAATGGAATGCTAGTAGCTTAATTGCAAATGGCCAAGAATTTAAGAAGTTCATAGATAATTTTACAGAGAGACCACATATAATATGCATAATAGAAACATGGTTAAAAGCTCTCAAGCACAAGTACAGTAGGTAGTGACCATTACCCAGTAGTGACTTAAATAGAAATAAAGATAATGTATGAAAAAGAAGAGAGAATTCCAAGATGGAAACTGGAGAAAATAAATTGGAAAGAATTGCAAGAATATGTGAAAAGAGAATTATGACAATACAAATAATGAACCAGACAGATGTAAACATTTATATACTAAAACTGTTAATGGAATAATTCTAGCAGCCGAGGAAGTAATACCTAAAAATAAATTAGTTAGTAGTACTAAAAATGTACCATGGTGAAATAATGATAGTAAAGTAGCTATAAAAGCAAGAAATAAAGCATTTAGACAACTTTAAAAACATCATTTGCAGGAAGCTATGATTCTGTTTAAAAAGACTCAGCCAATATTAAGAAAAACTATTAAAGTACAAAAGCATATATTGTGGAAGGAATATTGCGATAGTCTTGGACGAGAAGAACAATTATCAGAGGTGTGGGTATGGTTAAAAGAATGGCAGGTGTTAGAAGGAGTTATGAATTACCAGTGTTAAAGTGTGGCAGAATTAGTCCAAAAATATTCAATATATATATAATATATATAATTATATAATATAATTCAAAAATATCCATAGTTTAGTTAATCTTTCTGAAGAGACTAGGAACTGCAGAAACTCTACATTAATTAAATTTCCTGATCTTTCAAAGAAAGAAAAAAACAACAGAAAATCTGTTAGATTTACAATTTAATGTTTGAATAAAAAAGAAGCAATCATTAGCGCTAGACAAATGGTAAGGATGAAATGTGCTATAAAATGTTGGCATACATGTCGTATACATCACTAGAAATAGTACTGAATTTATTTAATCAAATTTGGGTCACCAGTCAATTACCTTTAGTATGTAAAACAAACTATAGTAGTACCTATACTTAAACCAGGAAAGAATGGAAAGAAAGATTACAGAAAGAATTACCCATTTTTAGAATAGCAAAAATATTTTTTTCTACTTAGCAGAGTGGGTTCAGCAGAGACAGAAATACAATGGTCTCAGGATTATGTTTGGAATCAGACATCAGGAAAGCACAGACTAATAAAGAAGTTGTTATATATCTTTTTTGATGTAGAAAAATCATACGATATGCTCTGGAAGGAGTGATTGCTGATTAAATAAAACCTTTAGGAGTCACTGGTAAAACGTTTAATAGGGTCATGGAAGTTAGGGTAGTATAAGAATATTCAAATGAAGACACCATGGAGAATGGAACTCCTCAAGGTAGTGTTTGAATCCCATTGTTGTTCAATATAATGATAAATTACATTTTCTTTCAGGTTGAACAAAGTGTAAGAAAATCGTTGTATGCAGATGATGGGGCATTATGGATAAGAGGCCGGAATGTGTATTTGTTTAAAAGAAAGTTTAGAATGCAGTATTTCAGGTGGAAAAATTGGCAAATAAATGGGGATTTAATCTGTTGCAAAAAGGTCATTTGTTTCTCAAGACGGCAAAAAACCATATCACTCGCTTTAAAACTGTTTGGGCAACCAGAGCAAGTAAAAACTGTAAGGTTTCTTGGGGTTTGGTTTGATGAAAAGCTGACATGGAAGAATCATCTGAATAAAATCATAGACAAAGGTAAAAAGGTTATTAATGTATAGGCAAGAGTGGGGAGCGAGTAGGACATCATTACAAAATATATACCGGGCCCTCATGAGGTCTGTCCATGATTATGTGTGTATAGCTTACATGTCGGCAGCAGACTCAAACCTCAAGAAATTAGATATATTACAGGCGCAGGCACTTAGAATCTGTAGTGGATCATTTACAACCTCACCAGTTTCATCTATGCAGGTTGAAATGGGAGAAATGCCCTTAAGCATTAGAAGAATGAAATAAATGATGGCGTATTGGGTTAATATTCAGGGACAAATTGAATCAGATCCAGCAAAAAGTATGTTATTAGAATGTTGGGAGCATGAGGAAACCAATATCATAAGTTTTGGATGGATAGCAGCGTCAAAAGCCAGAATTATTGGATTAGATCAGTTACAATACTGTAAGTCAGTCCCAACCCCGTATTTTGCCATGGTTTTCCATTACCTAATGTTGACCTCAGTATACAACAGGAGTTAAAAGACAACAATAATCTTCCAACAAAATGTATAGTGCAGTGTTATTTAGAGAAACATTATAAAGAATCAATATTTTTATTTACAGATGGATCCAAAGACCCACAAACAGGTCATACAGGAGCAGCAGTACATATCCCAGTTAATTAATCTCATATTAAGAATAACTAATAATATATCAGTATATACAACAAAGTTAATTGCTATATTAATTGGCCTGCAGTGGATTGAGGAGAATGACATAAATAGTGTAGTAATTGCATCAGATAGTTTTCCATCACTTGAAAGTATAAGATCTGGAAGGTCATCATTTAGGATGGATATTCTTAATAACATACTCTGTAAGACATATTATATTAAAAAGATGGGCAAATCTGTATATTTAATTTGGGTTCCTGCCCACGTAGGTGTGGAAGGCAATGAAAAGGCGGCCAAACAAGCTCTCAGAATTAGTGAAGTAGATCTAGAAGTCCCATTGAGTAAAGCAGAAGCTAAAATCAAACTAAGAACAATCAGTATGGCAATTATACTGGGATAACAATGAAACAGGCAGACATCTATAAAATATACATAAACAAGTCGTTGCTGGAAGGAGGGAGAACAGAAATCATAGGGAAGCACGATTATAACTCAGATGAGAATAGGTCATACTGGACTCAACCATATTTTATATAAAATAGGGAAACACCCAACTGGACAATGTATACACTGTAATCAACAAGAAACAATATGACATGTTTTATTCCACTGTAGTAACTATAATAAAGAACGGTACGATCTTATTCAATCAGTTAAAAAGAGCAAACTTCAGGATTTCACATTGGCAGGTTTATTAGGGAATAAATCTAGTTAGGTATATGACGATATAATTAAATTTGTTTAAGAAACCCATTCAGAGAAAAGAATATAAAGATAATATAATCTGAGGAATTAATTGTTAGCCCACTCCACCCCACATTTTTTATTTAATCATTTATTTTTATATTTTTCTCTTTCCTCCCCCTCTCCCCCTCCACTCTATTTTTACACTTCAGTTATTGTTCAACCATTCCAGTTGGAGGCGGTAATGCACCTACAAGTCTGGTAGCCAACCGCCAGTAAAACCCAAAGAAAAAGAAGAAGAAACCGATTAATTAAAGTTTTAGGTTTTTCATCTGATACTAAATTATGAACCTGCTGTTGACAGTATTATTGTAACCCTTTATACAACGAAGTACTATTTTACTCACAGTAATGAGGACTATTGAACAACGTGTGTGTAATAAGTGTCTTACTGAAGCTTTAATTTATTAAACAGTATAATGTCATTCCATTCTAAGTTTACATCACTATATATAAGAAATAGAGTACTAGTTTTAATCAGCTAATTTGTGGCTATAGTTTCTTGCTCAAACTTATCTGATTTCTTTTTGTTAATAACTCTCATAAGAAGAAGAGAAGTTATTTTCTTTCTGTTCATTGTTTTATTCATTTTACATTTTTATTGCTTTGTTAATTTTTAACAGGATAAAGTGTCCAAACGCAGAGAAAAAAGTCATGACTAGTTAAAAGAACTAAAATGTGTGGTAGTAATGAATACTTTTTACATGAAGGACACCTATTTTACCTCCTTTTCTGTAAAGTTTCAGCTCCAAACACTCATTAAATTATTTGTTATACCTGTTAGAATGTTGAGATTTTTGCTTTAAACACTTAGTCTTAGTGGATTAAAGAAGTTTTTTTAATTATCTTAAAATGTTTAGAGTAAAGGTTTTGATCAACTCCAAATACTGAATATATGTGCGTCTGTGAGAAAGTGGAAACGAAGGAGAAATATATCAATAAGTCATGACTGCAACAGTAAGTGGCAAAAAAGGTTTAAAAAGACTTTTATTTTGGCGTGGCGTGTGACGTCATAAGCCTGCGCCGTTCAAGCGCTGTTATTCAACTGGAGAAAGGTTTGTTATAAAGCGTTTACACTATAAACCGATTGATTAAAGTTTCAGTTTTTTTTCATTCAGTGCTAAATTATGTACCTGCTGTTGACGATATTAGTGTCAATATTAGTTTAGTACAATTGTTTGAATAAAGATAGGATAAACTTTTTGTCCTCAAGAGGAAATTTGTCTTGTGCAAAAAAGTGCTACACATTGCTGTAAGCAGACAATAAGCTAAATAAAACAAACAAAACCATTAAGAACATACATAAATAATGAAGTTTTAAAAAAAGGTTACAGAGATGTGTGTAATAAGTTTAATAACTTTATTGAAGGTTTAATTTATTAAATAGTATATTGTCATTCCATTCTGAGTTTACAACTATATAAGAAATGGAGTAACGTTACAAGTTTTAATCAGGTCATTTGTTTGTGGCTATTGTTTCTTGCTCAAACTTACCTGATTTCTTATTGTTAATCTCTCTCCTATAAAGAAACGGTTGAAGTAAGTGTTAAGAAGTTATTTTGTTTCTGTTTATTGTTTTGTTCATTTTAAACAGGATAAAGTGTCCAAACGCAGAGAAAAACTCCTGCTGAAGCGACTGATCTCCACACTGTTATAAAGATGGCGTTAATTAAAGAGGAGAGTGAAGATGTAAAGATTGAAGAAACATTCACAGTCAAACATGAAGATCCACAGGAACAAACAGGTTGGTTTTCATTCTCAAAGACCAACTCAGTCATTTGATCCTCATTCAGATATTTTAATAATAAGAATATTTAATTAAATCCATCTTGCAGCTCTGAGTGTTGCTGCCTAGTTCTCCTAAATGCACATAAGCACTCAAGTACTATGTTTCCATCCGAAAATGCAAATAAACTTTATGCACAAAACTGGATTATTGCATAAAAGATATGCAAATAAAGCTCAATGATTTCCATTCAAATGAAATCAAATCACTTTTATTGTCACATCATCAGCAGCACGTGTGCTATGATGAGTGGAAAGCTTAGGTGCTGGCTCCAGACAGTACAAAATACAGACAGTACAAATACAACAACAGTGCAAAATACAGACAGTGCAAATACAATGACAGAGTCAAAGCGAACAAAATCATTACTTCCTGATTAACTGGTGCCAAATATCAACAGTAAAAATGGAATTTGCTGCGATAAGAGAAGCTGCATCAATAGCCGCGTTTCCACTATCTCGTCTAAAGCGAGCGAGACAGGGCGAGCCAAGGCCAGTCACGTTTCCACTGTCACTTCCTGGGCCTAATCGAGCCAAAGTGGGGCTTTCTCGGGGCCAGCGGCCGGCCTTTTTTGGCCCGCCGAATACCTTGGGCCAAAGAGGGCCAGCTGGGGCTTCGGGGCGGAGTGAAAGGAGAGACAGACACTAGTTTTCCAATCGCACACGAGTACATGCATATAGCCATTTAGGCTGGGTTTTTTTTTTTGCGTATGATCGCCCTTATGTTTCCCTTTTAAATGTAAGGCTGTTGCATAAAAAAATTAAGTTTTCATTTATAAGTGACTTTGCTGCATCCTCCTTGATGTTTCAATAACGCATAATAATCTTTACACCATATTAAAGACACAGCAGACAGTAAAGGTTTTTGAGAGTTTTTGTCAAGTTTAAAAGGTGTTTGTGCACGTTTAGATGCCTGGATGTGAATGTGAGACCGAGAAAAAGACCGCTCTTTCACAGCACTGTTGATGCTGCGAGCGGCTTCTGTTTTTATTTATTTTGAAGATAATACATTACATAAATACAACAGAAAGACATTAAACTTTACAAATTTTGTGACCATTTTTGTAGACTCAAAAACAATAGTGTCATATCCTAATAAAATAGCCAAAGATATTTTAAAATAATTTGAATAATTACAAATATCAGATATAATAAAATCACATAAAATAAATAAACCAATATAAAACAAATAAAATCTATTTATAATAATTTAGGTAGCCTATAAACAGTACATAAATCAAACCATTTTAAAGCCATATTAAACTTTCATTTTACAAAGGCCTATCTGAAAAAAAGATTTTAGATATTTTCTAAAACAATAAACACCGGAGGAGGTTTGAAATATTATTTATAAAGTATATGGATACGATATTAATCAAATCATGTAAACAGAGCCTTTTATGGGTGAGTGAAAGCAGAAACTAAGCTACCTTTTATCTGTCATGCATGCATTATCTGCCTGATTCCCACTGAAGTGGGCGGGTTGTGTGACGTTTGATTCGGGGGACGTTCTGGGGACGGGGTTTGCATGACACTCTGCGAGGTACTAGCCCGACAGTGGAAATACGACATGATTTCTGCCTCACTGCTCAACCCCCCCTTGCGATTGGCCCGGCCCTGCCTGATAAAAGCCCTGGCTTGCACATGCCCGACAGTGGAAATGCGGCTAATCTTTTCTTCATCTAATAAATGACTTGCGCCTCAGAGGGTAATCCTGAAACGCAGTGAACGCGCGGTGGCGTTTAAAGGTGTCAGACACGAAGATGCTCTTAATTCTGGAGGTCATGAATAATATAATAACACTAATACTTAAACTGTAAGGCGTTTAAGAATGACCAAAACAAGAGTTCAGATGTTTTATAATGTACTGAGGCGGCTGGTTTGTCCATTCATACACATTTTTATCATCACATGGTCTCTTATAACAAAATCACCTGACCTTTTTAATGCACATACTGGAGTTTGTATCGTGTTTTCCATCGTGATTTTTCATCTTATCGAATAAAACGTTCATCCAACTCAGTTATGCGCATACGTTTTTTTTTTTTTTTTTTTTTGCATCATGGTGTTTCCATAAACCGTTTTTTTATGTGCATAAAAATAGGTGGATGGAAAATAACTATTGAAAGACAGGAATGAGTTTCTCTCTTGTTACTTGTTCTCGTGTCTTTTGTCATTATTTTATTTATTATTAGTCTCCCATTTTCTCTACCTTCTTAAGGTTATTGCTTTTCTTGTTCTCCTACTGTTTGTAAAGTGTCCTTGAGCACCAGTGCTATATAAAAAAAAAAAAAAAAAAAAACTTAAACTGAGCTGAAGATATTTGACCAACAGTATTCTCATAGAAGATATCTGCTATTACGGTGATAGGGTCGGCTTAGTACTCTCCATTTGCATATGTCACATTGATCCAAATTAACTTTTTTCATCGACCTCTTTATTGGTTTTAACTTGTTTCTAGTAGATGTTACTAGTTCTCACAGATAGTATTAGAGTTAGAATTACATCATTATTATAATAACTAATTACCAGGCCTATTGTGTTTAATCAGGGTTTCTGCGGGGTCTTAAAATGTCTTAAATTCCAAAATCAAAATTTTCGGCCTTAAAAAGTCTTAAATTTACAGAAATGTTGTGTTGTAGGTCTTTAATCTTTTTTTTAAACAAGTCTTCATTTTCCTTTTTTATGTTTTGCTACCTAATCTGGCCAAAGCCCACACAATCACCAACAATCCATCTCAATAAAACTTTACACTTTTTATTCAAAAAGGTCATTTTAACTCTATTTGTCATAATGGTTTAATAATTTTCCTTACAATAACATTTGTTTAAACGTGCCTCATGTATTTACTGCTGAAGACATCGAGGACAGATTGTTGTGTAGATTTTAGTTTGTTATAGTTTTTAAAACATTTAAAACATTTGTTCATTTTTAATTATTTTTTAATGAAAGTTTATTTAGGAAAAAAAGTGTGTGGATACAAGTAAAGCTTGCATGTTATTACACACAATTTAAAATCTTTTGCTAAGAAATATCTATAATATATATTTTTAATTTATTTATTATTGTATTATTAAATGTATTAAATTATCAAATTTTTTTATTAAGGCAAATTAAAATGTTTTTCATCTGGGCTATTTGAAAAATTCCTTAGACTTTAGCGCTTTATGAGTCTAAAATTCTCACAATGGTCTTAAAAATGTCTTTAAAAGTCTTACATTTAACTTAGTGAAACCTGCAGAAACTCTGGTTTAAAGTATAAAAAAAAACATGGATGCCCCCAATATTAAATATGCTGAATGAAATGGACACTAAAGTAATTAATTATTATAAAACATTGTACAGAATTCTAAACTATATGATGTTGCTGCAGGGTGACGTGAGACTAAATGACTATTGTGGAACAATAACGTTTAACATTTGCGCTGACTACAACTGGCCAACAAACTAGTCTAAAAATGACTTTTGCTGCTTAAGAAATGAATTACAGTATGCTGATGATATGCAAACATTTGAGTGTAAAGTTTGTCAGTATTGACCATATTCTTCACGTACCAGCAGGTGCCACCATTGGAATCTATTTGCTTGAGACTTTTATTAAAGAATACATTTTTAGATCCTAAAAACAGTGTTGTGCTGCTGAGGCATGGGACGATAACCGTTTTCAAGGTTTTTTCAACGCAGTTTGAAAAAAGTCGAGGTTTTAAAACCGCCAATATTTTCTGCTGTACCGTTCATCGCTATATGTAAGTTTTTTTTTTTTTTACATTTTGTTTTAAGTTTTTCAGGACAACAGTATCTCCAGCAGAAAAAGATCTCCAAAGATGCCATTTTAAATTGTAAAGAAATCTGTGTTTATGAAACAAATGAAGACAACAGAAGTCAAGTATTCAATTGAGTGATTTAAGCCTGGTTTATACTTCTGCATCAAGTGACCGGCGTAACTCACGGCACAGGCAACGCGCGCAGCTGTGCATTTATACTTCTGCGCGCTGTCTCTGTTGGTCTGCCTTAACACTTCCGAAACGCTAGTTGGCAGTGAGGTGTAAATGTTCCTCTGTGTCGAGTTTCTTCGCTGCTGTTTTGCTTTTCCTGAACACTTCCTGGTTGTACAAGTGACTCAAACTCGCTCATTTTGAGGCAGGAACCGGCAGACGTGCAACAACTTTAACTATGAGGTAAACACGAAACACCTTCACGGGACTCCACACTTGTAAACAATCACTTGCGCCGTTCGCGCGGCTCTTGGTCCTGCCCATACTCGTCAGTGCTACAAAGCCGACCAATCACAGAGCTTGCGCTATGCGTTGTTGTAACGTGTAGTTACATTTTTTGAGAGGTGCACGTCAGTGACGGCAATGGCCACGGCGAAGGGCTATGCGTCAGCGCTGTAGCATATGCCGGCGTTTGACGCAGAAGTATAAATCAGTCTTTAGCCTGACATGTTTACTGCTCCAAAATACTTTAAAAGTTTCTCAAAAGAAAATGTTTTGTGTTCAAAGAGGAAAAAGTGTTGTTTTTTTTTTACCCAGACATTTAAAAGAATATATTTTAGAGGAGTAATCACAGTACCATGAAACTGTGATATTTTTTATTCAAGGTTATCATACTGTCAGAATCTTATACTGGCCCATGCCTAATGCTGCTTATTGTTGCAAAGTCATATTTTCTTATTTTATTGTTTTTCTTTGTATATATAGTCATGAACACACTTGTTTGCAGAGCAAGAGAGCCTGTCTCTGAAAGAGAGTTTTCTGTCGGTCTCCTCCCCTTTTTAAAAGATAAAGCGGTATTTCTCACTTAGCCTTACATATTGTGCTTTTTGGATAGGCTATGAGCATAAAAAATTGGTTGATTGAAACGTCATGATGCACATAACCTTTGAAAAATAAGCATAAAGAAACATGCGCATAACTGAGTAGGACAAACTTTTTATTCGATAAGAGCAGATAAACTCACGTAAACAACGCAAGCACTTTTACTGAACAAATTCCAGTATGTGTGTTTAAAAAGGTTTGTTATAAGAGATCATATGATGATGAAAATGTGTGTGAATGCACAAACCAGCAGGCTGAGAACATTATAAACATCTGAAATGTTGTTTTGGTCATTCTAAAACACATGAACCATTTCAGTATTCATGTTATTATATTATTAATGACCTCCAGAGCGTCTGTTCTCTGCGTCTCATTGCTTCAAACGCCAACACGTGTTCATTGTGTGCCAGCATTGTCCTCTGAGCTGTCATTTAAATAAAAGATTCATGTAGCTTCTTCTACTGCAGTAAATTCTGTTTTTACTGTTCTTAATTGGGGCCTGTTAATCAGGAAGTGACGATTTTGTTCTCTTTGATTCATTGGATGGAAATGCAGCTTTATTTGCACATCTTTTATGTGACATCCCAGTTTTGCGCATACATTTAATTCGCATTTTTGGATGGAAACATAGCTATTGCCTACATTTCAGTAACACAAAGAACAAAGTTACATAGCAGAATGGCTTGTCCTTTCTTAATGAATAATTAGCTTAAATTCACTGACCTTTGACGGACATGTACTGTAACTAGATTAATGGGATTATTACTCGTTCTAAAAAGATTTTTTAGTCCTGCTTACATTCTAAATGTCATATGAACCTCTACCACTTGATAGGGCTGTGCAATTAATCGAAAATCTGGTTTCAATTTCGATTTTGGCTTCTAATGATTTTGAAAAACCATTAATCGAGATAAATGATTATTCCATCATATAGAACACATCTAGAGCCATCTTAATCTGAGCGCTTTAATGGTCAAATGCATGCAAATTTGGGTCAGAGTGCTGTGTTTAGTGAATATTCATATTAACCCTTATTTGTGTAATAAACAAACAAGTTGAGAATCAAAAGACATGTGAAAGAGAAACCATATCAGAGCCGCACTATTCTTAAAGTGACAGTGCGCAATATTCCTGCTGCTGACTGTTTTTAGCATTAATCAAACAACAAAAGGAGAAAATCCCTCACTGCTCTTGACTGAAAGACTTTTGTAGCTCAAATGTTTTTCTGAATCCGAAAACTCTGAGAATTTAATCTCTCTGTAAATCAACTCAGAGTTCAAGTTTAAACTCTGAGTTGGTTGAACCTCCTTACTGAAACAGGCCCCAGGTCATCATGACATGATTGACAGTTGTCGCTGTTTGTCATTATACTCTGTTTATCCTGACAGCTGATGCTGAGTAGTCTTAGGGCTTTTCACACTTCAAATTGTTAACCCTGGGTCATTCTAACCCTGGATAAATTCTGGGATATTTTTAGTCACCTTCCACACTGCTCATGCTATACATGGGTTTAAAAAATAATCCTGGGTGTTCATTAACAGACAGTTCATATTCGTAAACCCTGGGTTATCATTATTATTTTGTATATTTATTTTGTCACTGTCCCTGATTGGACAAACCGCAAGTAACCTTTTTAGATGGCATTTCTGCATCTTGTCGGGTATATACAATGTCATCAAGTAGGTCTTAAGCTAAGCCTCAGGACATAGACAAAAGTACAAATAAATAAAAAACAAGTAACAAAGTATGTCATCTTGCCGTCTCCTCATCACTCCAGCTTAAAGTAAATGTGGCATTAAGAATTTGCATAAGTTTTATACAATAATGCAAACTTGCAAATATAAGCGTGAATTATGCATACTTGCTATGGACATGCAGGATTTGTCTCAATCGAGGAAACAACACGAGTAATCTAGAGCGAGTGAATTTGGTTATTTGCATTTAAGGCCACAGGCACAAAAAGAGCTTGGTTTGCCTCTGACCCCCCAAAATAAATATTCTACAAGGTATATGATCTGATTTTGAGCTGAAACCTCAGACACATTCTGGGAACACCAAAGACTTATTTTCCATCTTTTAAAAAATGGGTATTTGTAGGAACCTTTTAAAGGGATAGTTGATGCAAAAATGAAAATAGCCTCACCATTTACTCTTCCTCATGTGGTTTTAAACCTTTATGAGTTTCTTAATCCTGTTAAACATGAGAAGATATTAAAAAAAGAAGAAAAAAAACTACTGGCTTACTGTGTTCCACAATAAAGGAAATGTCTAAAACTACATGACGGAGAGTAAATGGTAAGGTCATTTTCATTTGTGGGTGAAACATCCATTTCTTGCTTATCGCTTTGAGCCTTCATACTAAAGTTAACTCTTTTTTTTCTTTCTTTTTTTTTTAGATCTGAAGGTGCTGAAAGAAGAGACTCATGGACAGAATGAAATAGATGAGAAACAGCAGTTTGAGAAACCCCAAGAAATAACGACTGATGAAAAACCCACACTGACTAAAAAGACTTCATCACACGGAAGACCTCGGAAATCCAAATCTGTGTGTAATTTCAGCTGTAAACAGTGTAGAAAGAGTTTCAGTCAGAAGTCAAAGCTTGATGTTCACATGAGAGTTCACACTAGGGAGCAACCTTACACCTGCGAACAGTGTGGAAAGAGTTTTGGTCAAATACAAGGCTTTAAAGCCCACATGAGAATTCACACTGGAGAGAGGAAGTTCAAATGCCAAGAATGTGGAATAAGCTTTTATCATGTTGGAAACTTTGCAGCACACATGAGAATTCACACTGGGGAGAAGCCTTTCAGCTGTAAGCAGTGTGGAAAGAGTTTCTGTCATAAGCCAAACCTTGATGTTCACATGAGAGTTCACACAGGGGAGAAACCTTACACCTGCGAACAGTGTGGAAAGAGTTTTGGTCAAAAACAAAGCTTTAATACTCACATGAGAATTCACACTGGAAAGAGGCCGTGCACATGCCAACAGTGTGGAAAAAGCTACTATAATGCAAGAAGCCTTGCAGTGCACATGAGAACTCACACTGGAGAGAAGCCTTTCAGCTGTAAGCAGTGTGGAAAGAGTTTCTGTCAAAAGCCAAACCTTGATGTTCACATGAGAGTTCACACTAGGGAGAAACCTCACACCTGCGAACAGTGTGGAAAGAGTTTTGGTCAAAAACAAGACCTTTACATCCACATGAGGATTCACACTGGAGAGAAACCTTACACATGCACATGAGTGTGGTAAAAGTTTTCCACATATAAGCTCACTCAAACACCACATTAGAACTCACACCGGAGAGAAGCCGTTTGCATGTGCTCAGTGTGGAAAGAGATTCACAACCAAAACTAGCCTCAAGAACCACATGAATGGTCACACTGGAACCATAGTGTTCACATGTGATCAGTGTGGAAAGAGTCTCACACGCAAAGACACCATTAAGAAACACATGAAGGTTCACTCAAGAGAGGATCCTTTTAGATGCAGTGAATGTGGAAAGGGCTTTAAAAGTAAAAGAAGCCTCAACACTCACATGAAGCTTCACAATGGAGAGCAGAGTCCTCAACATTGAGGCCTTGTCCACACAAACACAGGTATATTCAAAACGGCAGCTTTTTCACGTAGTTTGGCTGTTCATTCAAGTGAAGTTTATTTATAAACTACTTTCGAGAGGATCACATGCTTATGATTGTCCACGGCTGGTCCAGCATTAGCTAAAACATGATTCACCAATCAGATGATTCCTGACTCACTATAAATAACCTCTTAACTCAGTTATCTTTGTCTTGAAGAATCCCCCTCCCACCTTTACTCCCCCTCCTTTCTAGATTGGGCAACACGGCAGCCAATGATTAGCCAGTGGTTAGCACTGTTGCCTCACCGTAAGAATGTTAGAGTTTGCTCATTCTCCCTGTGCTCGCGTGGGTTTCCCCTGGGTTCCCTGGTTTTCTCCCACATTCCAAAAATACACAACCTAAGTAAACTGGACATTAAATTGAGATCTACCTGAGCTCACACTCCCCTCTTGTCCTGCTTACGGGAGGGAGCCCAGGGCTCAAGGATCTTATGAGCTTTGGTCTCTCCCGGGATAGCATGCCAAAACAAGTGTGAACTCTTGAATGCATATCAAGTTACTGATAATGAAATCCTTTGAACACCTGAAAATTTAAACTCAACTGAAGAGGGGTGAAGATTTTGCCAGCTGTTTTGTAGTGTAGATCAGGGGTCACAGCCCAGTACCAGGTTGTGAGAGTTGCTATCGGGCTGCAAGAAGGCACAATAATTCTGTATGTTGATCGATTGTATTGGCTTGTTTCATGTGCAACCAAATGACCTACAGGAACTCAAGAGATGTGACCCAACCAAAGCAGTTGGGTAATCTCCAGGGGGGTTTTATGCTTTGTTATAAATTAATGTCTCACAGACTGTACTTTGGTTGAAGTTACTTGAAGACGGACAAGTTAACATCACAGCTGATCAACTGCACAATTATTGTCTTCAATAAAGTCTTCTCCCCGTAAGAACTTTGGTCAGCTTACTTATTTTATGTATTAGAGTCATCTATACATTTGCGAGCCACCCAAGAACGCTTAAGCCAAATACAGCAAAATCTGACAATGTGCTTCAACTTATTATGAAGCGATCACCATATTTGTGCAGGGTTCCACACAATTCTTTCATGTTGTCACAACACAAATTAAGTTAACTTAACACTTTTAACAAATTTATGTGGATTAAATATTAAGGCCCAATCCCAATTCTATTTTTGTACCCCTTCCCCTTGGCCCTTACAACTGAGGGTTAAGTTGAAGGGCTTCAAATTCTACCCCTAAGAATTGAGACAGCACTACAGTACCTGCACACGTCATCATATGTCCTCGCGATTTTTTGCTTCATATGAGATCAGACGATCGCGACTGCTGTACTTATTTCAGTTGTTATTTTTGGGTATTTATCTTCAGGAAATCACTGAAGGTACATGTTATCATAATGATCTAATGTGGCAATAAGATCGTAACAGTACTGTGCATTTAACACAGTGGCCATACTCATCAATGTAAACACAAAACAACAGCATTAACATTATAGCAGACACTGTAAAAAGCTCATTGACAGCCACTAGACTTTTCTGACAGGGTATTCTAGTGTCACCGAGTGTCAGAAAATTTGTGGGACTGCTGTACAGGAGTTATGATTAGGGATTAGAGCCACACAATTAATGGTAAAAAGATTGCGATCTCGATTCGACCCCCTTGACAATCTTCCAGCATTTCAACGATTCTGTCAATCATATTTTCAAGTTAAGGAGAGAAGAAAAGGCGGCTGCACGAGTCTTTTCATTGTTTCACATAATGTTGCTCAGTGACATGGACACCTCCAAATGATGTTAAAAGTGTCACATACTGTATTTATAAGTTATAATTCACCTGAAAATGTCATTCTTGTCTTCATATAATGATGTTTTCGCAGCTGGGAAACTAACGTGATGTGAGCTGCTGACCGTGAGAGCACGCTCAACTTAATAATTGACACGCACGCGCCTACTTTAGTGAACAGAACTTGCAGATGTTGTAAGTAACAGGTATTACAGTTTTAAATAATATTCAGTTTGTGGCACAGAGTGATCGTTTGGGAGCTGCGCGCGAAGTATGAAGCACTTAGCACTTAAAACCGCAAGTGTGCACTTCATTTAAATGATCATATCTCATTTTAGAGTTATGATTACGACAAGCATTTGATTTTTTATTTTTTTATAGCTAACAGAGTTGTGCATGAAAATAAATGTTTACAGTGTCAGTATAACTACTCTAGCCTATATATTGTTGAATATAATCTGATAATGACAAATGTCTGATTTTACTAGTGAATAAAACTGTCTAATAATGTTGTCAATGACGGATTGCAAGCATAATCAAATCAAATAGAAATACAAGTTCCTCTTAACAAATCAGAAATCAAGACAATAATTAAAGAAGGTGTTAATAGATTATGGCAAGAGAAATAGGATAAAGATGAGAAAGGCAGATATAGTTACAGTTTTCCAGCTTTATTCAATATATCCTCTTTATTGTTCAGCAGAAAAAAGAGCTAAATATGTTTGGAACAAGTAAATGTTGAGGCTAAATGACAGAATTGTTAGTTTGGGTGATCTATTCCCATCTATCACCAAGTTAAAGTATATAAATTGATGTTAAAATGCCTAAATAATATTAATATCAATAAAAAGATCTGCTATCTACTATTTTCACATTGAGGTAATCTTGTATTGATAATTTCTGGATTTTAATTATGTGTAAGTTGCATAAACTCTATTATTTAGCCACTCACTGTTGTTTTCAAATTACTCGTGTAACTTGTCTTTCAGAATGTTTATGGTTGGTAAAGTCACCTCAGATCACAGTGTTGCAGTAATTCCTGATCTATGGAAAGAAGAATTAGATGAGGTGAGGAGAATTCTACTCTATTTACTATTATATTAAATGCAGTTATGTTATTCAGAACACAGTATGTCCATAGTGTGGAAAATAGATCATGTTTATGAAAAATTACTTTATTATGTTGTACAGCTGTTATTGAAATGACACTAAGTGTAACAGTCCATTTTACAGCGAGTAATGCCACAACTACAGGACCTCTTCTTCTTTCTCTTCTCATAATTTAAGTAAGTATTCAGAGACTAACTCTGACTTCTGTTAACTCAAACCAGCTTTCCCTGTCTCTCTAAATTCATTTAATTGTATGTAATTTTAGTATATGATAGATTATTAAAGAATTAAAATAAAGTAGGCTACATAATTACTCACTGTTGATTTTATGCCTGAAGCTTCAATAAGTCATTCCCTGTGTAGTCCTGTTGTGTCAAGCTCTGATATATATATATATATATATATATATATATATATATATATATATATATATATGTGTGTGTGTGTGTGTGTGTAATAAAGTCTATACTTTGTTTTATACTGTTTGCTTATAATATTAGATGTGCACTGTATGTATTAAATGTTGTGAAATATATAATAAAAAGTTTGATCATTTTTTTTAATTTTTAACAACTGCAAGTTTACACATGCAGTTGTTAAATTAAAAAGGAAAAATAAGTGAACAATGTTTAATATTAATAGAATTACTGATGTATCCTGTATTCTAGGCAGTATTGATAAACTGCCACAAAAAAAAATATTAAAACAAGTAGTCAGAACGCCGTCTCACAGTTGCTGAATGTCACACGACAACGTATGTAAAAATTTAATAAAAATGAACAAATTATTTATAACGTCAGCAAAACATCTTGTATGATGTCTTAATTAACCAATAAGGGCCAGTTAATAATGTTTGAAAGTTTGACTAAATATTTTAAATCTTGGATTTTTATTTAAAAATAATGTGCAACGATTGCATATTTTATCTGGAAATCAATGTTTTGTCCAATATTTCATTATTACGAATAGTTTTTTTTAATATAATCTATAAAGTTGGGTTTGTAAAGGGACACATTACCTTTCTGAACATACACATTTATTAATCACACTGAAATGAAGATATACTTTGAATTTGTCCTTGACAGTGTTGACACAATTTGAGGTTTGTTTGCTGTTTTTGTTAGTAGATTAATTGTAAAAAAAAAGTGCAGGAGCTTGACCAACATTCATTTCTTACAGTCTAATGTCTAAATAATACAACAACTATGTGGTTAAATTAAAAAAATCTTAAACTTTATTTTATTTTTATTTTGATGTCTCAAAGGGTTTTGATCAACTTCAAATACTGAACATCTGTGTGATTGTGTGTGTGTTTGAGAGAGAGAGAGAGAGCAAGTGTAAAGTAGAAAACTAGGGAGAGAAATGTTTGAACAAGTCATGACTGCAACAGTAAGTGGCAAAAAACTAAAAACAAAAGACTTTTATTTTGGCGTGGCGTGTGACGTCATTAGGCTGCGCCGCTCTTGCGCTTGATTCAGCTGGAGAAAGGTTTGTTTTTAAAACCTTTACATAAATATAAAGCGATTGAATAAAGTTTCAGGGTTTTCATCCGATGCTATATTATGAACCTGCTGTTGGCATTATTTTGACCCTTTTTACAACGAAGTACAATTTACTCACAGTAATTAGGGCTATTGTTTGAATAAAGCAACAGAAATGTGAGTAATAAGTGTTTTAATTAAGGTTTAATTTATTAAAAAGCATAATGTCATTCCATTCTAAGGACAAATCACTATATATAAGAAATGGAGTAGTTTTAATCAGCTCATTGTGTCTTGCTCAGACTTACCTGATTTATTTTTGTTAATGACTCTCATATGAAACTGTTAAAGCAAGTGTTGAAGAGAAGTTATTTTGTTTCTGTTCATTGTTTTATTTATTTTAATCAGGACGTTTTTAATGTTTTTATTTTTTTAAACAGGATAAAGTGTCCAAACACAGAGAAAAACTCCTGCTGAAGCGACTGATCTCCACACTGTTATAAAGATGGCGTTTATTAAAGAGGAGAGTGAAGATGTGAAGATTGAAGAGACATTCACAGTCAAACAGGAAGATCTGCAGGAACAAACAGGTTGGTTTTCATTCTTAAAGACCAACTCAGTCATTTGATCCTCATTCAGATATATTTTAATAATAAGAATACTAATTAAATCCATCTTGCAGCCCTGAGTGTGCTGCCTAGTTCTCCTAAATGCACATAAGCACTCATTGAAAGACAGAATGAGTTTCTTTCATCACTTGTTCTTATTTATGTCAGACTTGTTATGTATTATTCGTCTCCTATTTTAACTACCTTCTTAAGGTAATTGCTTTTCTTGTTCTCTTTGTTTGTAAAGCGTCCTTGAGCACTGGCGCTATATAAGATAAATAAAAACAAAAAATTAAAAAGGTTTAACTGAGCTGACAATATTTGACCTACAGTATTCTCATAGAAGATATCTGCTATTACAGTAATGGTGTTGGCTTAGTACTTTCCATTTGCATGTGTCACGTTGATCACAATTCCCTTTTTCATCAACTTCTTTATGGGTTTAAACTTGTTTTTGTAGTTGTTACTAGTTCTCTCAGATATTATCTTAATTTGACCTACATTATTATAATAACTAATTACCAGGGCTATTGTGTTTAAACAGGGCTTCCGCTGGGTATTAAAATGTCTTAAATTCCAAAATCAAAAATTTAGGCCTTAAAAAAACTTAAATTGACTGAAATATTGTTCTGTATGTCTTAAATCTTTTTAAACAAGTCTTCATTTTCCTTTGTTCATGTTTTGTTACCCAATCTGGTCAAAACCCATACAATCACCAACAAGACATTTTAACTCTGTTTATCATAATGATAAGGACTGCTGAGGATATCGACCTGGACAGATTGTTGTGCATAGATTTAGTTTAATATAGTTTTTAAAACTTTTAAAACATTTGTTAATTTGTTGGTTTTTTTATTTTAAAGAAAGTTTATTTTGGGAAAAAAAGTGTGTGGATCCAAGTAGAGCTCTCTTGTTTTTATACAATATTTATGATCTTTTGCTAAGAAATATCTAAAATATTTTAATGTTATTATTATTATTGATTTATTATTGTATTATTAAATATTTTATATTAAAATATTTTTTGTTTGGACATATAAAAATCTTTTTCATCTGGGCCAATTAAAAATTCCTTAGTCTAAAATTTCATTCATAATGGTCTTAAAAAGTCTTACATTTAACTTGGTGACACCTGTAGAAACCCTGATTTAAAGTATGTCAAAAAAACGTGGATGCCCTCAATTTTAAATATGCTGAATGAAATGGACACCAAAATAATTAATTATTATAAAACATTGTACAGTTTTCTAAACCAGTGGTTCCCAACCTTTTTCTGTGTGTGTGTGTGTGTTTGTGTAATATTAATATATAGTAATATGTATAGAAAATATGAATTAATCAGTTTTAACTTGTCTTGGCCTTCACTAAAACCAAAATTTAGGTAGGCTTTGTCATATTGTCTAATCTTTTTCTTCGCCTCTGAAGAATCAATGCATTTACGTTTGTCTGCCATTTTTGTTTTGATTTTGCCTTTACGACACGTTGACAAGCAGATTGCGCGAGTGAGCAAAATTTAAATAATTATTTAAAGTTATTTATTTTAATTATTTTCACTATTATGTTGGAATTTTAAACATGTGTTTAGTTTTTTTTTGGTACTTAAATACATATATAATAGTAGGGCTGCTCGATTTTGCCAGAAACTGAAAGCAAGACGTGCCTTTTAAGGGACTATTTCATATGCATTTATTAATCATTCTTACCGTTCAATGAACGCAAACTGTTGTAGTTTATTAAGGAGGCAAACTCCTCAATGCACCACAGCTGTGCCTTTTGCAAACCTCCTAATTCCTGCAGCACGAGGACTTTATGACTGTTTATGAGCGTCAGAATTGGCGGATCTGTTCGGCAAAATATTTGATTGTGTGACACTGCATCCCAAACGACTAAAACAACATAATTAGAGAAGTCTCCACTGTGCTGAGCGAGAGCACTTCTCTACTGAACAGTGCATCATCGATGATGTAAGCGTGCCCTGGCCTGAATGGGGGACAAGCGTGCTTTGGCCTAGTTCAAAGCAACTGTACATAGTGTGAGTATGCTCTCAGATTGTATTAAACTAGGCTTCAGAAGAGTGATAGGTCAGAGGCGAGTAAACTCTGTCGGAGAGAAGAAAGCCAAACGTAAGTAGATCTTTAAAATGGCAGGATGTCCGCGTTTTAATTACTCTTGTGAATAACATCTCTACAGTAAAAACCTATGCACCCAAAGAGCATTATTTCAATATTGCATTTGTTTTTAAGTTGTTGTTTTCTGTCACTGTAACACAGAAAGGCCTTTGTCCCGCCCTTATGTTTCACGCAAACCTAGACAAGGTCGACTGAGATTGGTCACTTTTCATGTCAGTCAAATCATCGCTTCGAAATCCTGGTATATTTTATATTGGTATATTGAGAACCACTGCAAAACTAATTCAACCTCGTACCCATGAGTTCATACCACAACAGCTAAGCCAAGGCCAGTGACGTTTCCACTGTCACTTCCGGGGCTTAATTGGGCCAAAGCGGGGTTTCTTGGGGCCAGCGGCCAGCCTTTTTCGGCCCGCCGAATACCTTTGGCCAAGGAGGGCCAGCTGGGGCTTCGGGGCGGAGTGAAAGGAGAGGCGGGCAGTTTTCTGATCACACATGAGTACATGCGAAGAAATAAGGGAAAGAAAACATCTAGCCTTATAGTCTGGGGTCATTTTGCCTATGATCACCCTTATGTTTCCCTTTTAAATGTAAGGCTGCTGCATAAAATAATAAAGTAGTTTTAATTTATAGTGACGTTCTTTGCTGCGTCCTCCTGTTTCAATAACGCATAATATTAAAGACACAGCAGACAGTAAAAGTTTTCGAGAGTTTTTGTCAAGTTTAAAATGTTTGTTTGTGCCCGTTTAGATGCCTGTATGTGTGTGTGAGACCGGGCAAGAGCGCTCCTTCACAGCTCTGTTATGCCGCGAGTTGCTTTTTTCTTTCTTTATTTTGGAGATAATACACAATATAAATACAACAGAAAGACATAAAACTTAACAAATTACGTAAAGTATTTGGATGCGATGATATTACTCAAATCACGCAAACAGAGTATTGTTTCGGTGAGTGAAAGCAGAATCTAGCCTACACCTTTTTTTCTGTCACTCAGTCCTGCGCAGCGCTCGCTGCTTTAAGCGCATCGGGGGAAAGTCCAAACACAAAATGTGTTCTATATCCTCAAACAACTTTTTATGTTTTTTATATGACGTGGTTACATTTATAAATGAAACTTTAAATGAAGAGCTTTAGTGAATAGCTGCTGAACGCAACAAATATGGCTATATTTTAATAGGCTACTCGCTCTTGTGCTGTAAAACACTTAACACGACGTCTATCAAAACGAGGATGTTATAAAATACATGCCATATCGAGTTATAAAGGAGAATTTCTGTGGCTTTATATTATGGATGTGTGCGCTCTCTATGTTGGTTCCCTCTGTTAGTGGCGAGAGCACTTGATGCACAATGCCAACAGTCGGTCGGCGAGTAAACAAATGTAATGAATGGAAATACACAGGTCTGTACGTATAGACATTTCATGTACTGCTGTACAGTAACGTGTCATTTGTTTGTTTCGGTTTTCTTAATTTTAATGATTTCGTTTTGTGATGATTCTATGGTGTGCTTTATCTGCCTGTCCTGATTCCCGCTGAAGTGGGCGGGTTGTGTGACGTTTGATTCGCGGACGTTCTGTGGGCGGTGTTTGCGTGACGCGCTGTGAGCTACTAGCCCAACAGTGGAAACGCGACATGATTTCGGCCTCATTTCTAAACCTCCCGGGCTATTTGCCCGGCCCGATTAAAGCCCTGGCTCGCACTGGCCGATAGTGGAAATGCGGCTAATGTCCTTGTCCCCAAAAAAGATAGCAGTATGAGGTTCTGTGTGGACTATCGTAAAGTGAACTCTATCACAGAAAGAGATGGAATCCCTCTCTGGTGCTGTCATCTTCTCCACGATTGATCTCAACAGTGGGTACTGGCAGGTAACTATGAAGCCTGGAAGTGAATCCAAGACTGCGTTCATTGCTCTTGGGCCTATACCACTTTAAATTTATGCTCTTTGGACTTTAAAATGACACAGCAACATTCCAGCAATTAATGGAGTCTGTCCTAGGAGAGTTGCGGGGAAAAATGTGTTTTATGTATATTGATGACATCATCATATACTCCCCCTCAGTCACCCAACACTTTAAAGATCTTCAAAGTGTCATCACCTGGTTACACAAAGCTGGTCTGATCATTAACCTGAAGAAAAGTAAATTCTGCCAACATAAATTAGCAGGGGGAGTTAGGCCAGGGGTTTTCAAACTGTGGGGCGCCAGCGCTTGTTAAGGGGGGAGCGAGAAACTGAGGTGTGCACTCGAGTAAATATGATGTTTTTTTATGTACACAAGAGTCAATCTGATTAGTCCCGCAGCTAACTATCAAGCACGAGGCACCTTTTGTAGTTAATGCGATTGCGTAAAACATATACAAAAAATGGACCTGTGGCTTTTCAAAATGAATGACGGTGAAGATAACACTGGTAAATCGTCTGACAAAAAAGATGACGAGTGCCCTTCTGAAGCATTAAAGCAATAGGATGACCAAACCTCCGCATCAACGGGGATCTCCACACCGAGAGGATTAACGTTCACTGCAAAAACCAAAGGCCTGTGTGCATCAAAGCAACGGAAGTATGATAAACAGTACATACAATACGATTAATAACGAACCATGTCCACAATGTGTTGTGTGTTCAGAGGTCCTTGCAAATGACTGTTTAAAACCTGTGAAACTGGTGCGTCACTTACAGAAGAAACATCCGATGTCAAAAGATAAGCCTGTCAACTTTTTTCGATGTAAAGAATTAGCATTAAGAGGACAAAAACAAACGATGACCAATCAACACAAGGAGGTTAGATGGCTCTCCACAGGCAAAATCCTGCAGCGTATTTTTTCATTGCATGACGAACTGAGGATTTTTCTAATTGATTTTGGATCTTCCTTTAGGAGTCGTTTTACTGACACTAAGTGGCTCACAGATTGTACATACCTGTCTGACATATTTGATTGGCTTAATTCGCTTAATTTGTCCCTTCAAGGCCTGTGTTCAAACCTACTAACAATGTCTGATGAAATTGTGGGCTTTGTGAAGAAACTGGAGCGATGGAGAGGGCAGGTGGATGCAAGAAAATCTAGAAATGTTCCTGACCTTGGATGAATTTAACAAAGAAAATGTGTTTAACCGAGATACTACTAAAACGGAAATCACTCTACATCTGCCATCTCTGTCTGCACATTTCAATAGGTATTTTTCTGAGCAGCATAATTGGAACCAAGTTTACAAAGCGCTGGATGCCCTTCTGCACCTTTCAAGTGACCGTACTTTGAAGACACTGTTCGACTCAACCACACTCAGAATTCTGGCTGGCAGTGGATACAGAATATGCTGAACTTTCGGAACTTGAAATTGATGTACTCTTGCCTTTTGCTTCAACTTGGCTCTGCGAAGCAGCATTTTCTGTGTGTACGTACATCAAAAACAGACTCATGTATCACACTGAATCAGGTAAGCTACATGTTTATGATTCAGTGTAATTATTATATGCACTTTAAACGCAGCAAATAATATGGGAGTGATGTTTACACATGCTTTATAATTTTGGCTCGCTGGACAAAAAGGGAGGGGGCGCGAGTGAAATTGGCCAAACTTGGGGGGGCGTGTGTCCTAAAAGTTTGAAAACCCCTGCTAGAGGCTATCGAAAAGTGGAGACATTTCCTGGAGCCAAAACTCTTCATTATTGTCACTGATCATTCCACTCTTCAGTGGGTCATGAACTCCACGAAGACCACCTCACGTTTAATCCGCTGGCCCCTTCGTCTTCAAAAATTTGACTTTGTGGTTGAGTACAGAAAGGGAACACTGAATGAAGCACCAGGTGCTTTTATCTTGCATTCATCCCTTACCTGGTTGTAGTGTATTCAGCTATAAAAGAACTAGTATTTCCCATCACCATTGCAGAAATCTGGGAAGAGCAACACAAAGAACCAGATATAATCAAGATATTGCAGAACCTAGTAGATAAAGATTCTACTATGCATGAGCAGTTTAGGTTATTTTATGACAAGTTATATCATTGTTTCCTGTTGAAAGATAAACTCAAACACTACAGAATATAAATATATATATATATATATATATATATATATATATATATATATATATATATATATATATATATATATATATATATATACACATGCCACCCTTATCCCAAATCTCCTCCAACACTACCACGCACATCCATTAAGTGGACACTTGGGTATTTACAAAACTTGCCAAAGAATACATCTCATTGCTTTCTGCCCTGCAATGTGGACATCTGTAAAAACGTACGTGAAAAGGTGTGTGATGTCTTTTCACTTTTCAGCTTTTGATGAGAGTTTTTAAGACTTAATAAAAAACTAATGTTTTATTTATTTCTTTCAGACCGCATTGAAGAGAATGAGGGGAGTAAAGAGGAGAAACATGTCAAAACTGAGGAAAAAAATATTTTTTTGAAAAGGAGAAACAAGAATCGTTTCACCTGTACTCAGTGTGGAAAGAGTTTGGCAAACAAAAGCAAACTTAAGATTCACATGATGATCCACACTGGAGAGAAACCATTCACATGCACTCAGTGTGGGAAGAGTTTTGACTGCTCATCACACCTTAATCGACACATGAGGATCCACACTGGAGAGAAACCATTTGCATGCACTCAGTGTGGGAAGAGTTTTAACTGCTCATCACACCTTAATCAACACATGATGATCCACACTGGAGAGAAACCATTCACATGCACTCAGTGTAGGAAGAGTTTTTACTGCTCATTCTCCCTTAATCGACACATGAGGATCCACACTGGAGAGAAACCATTTGCATGCACTCAGTGTGGGAAGAGTTTTACCTGCTCATCACACCTTAATCAACACATGATGATCCACACTGGAGAGAAACCATTTACTTGCACTCAGTGTGGGAAGAGTTTCAGCCAATCATCATCTCTTAATCAACATGTGAGGATCCACACTGGAGAGAAACCATTCACATGCACTCAGTGTGGGAAGAGTTTTTACCGCTCATTCTTCCTTAATCAACACATGAGGATCCACACTGGAGAGAAACCATTCGCATGCACTCAGTGTGGGAAGAGTTTCAGCCTATCAACATCCCTTAATTACCACATGAAGATCCACACTGAAGAGAGACCATTCACATGCACTCAGTGTGGGAAGAGTTTTATCCGGTCATCATACCTTAATCTACACATGAGGATACACACAGGAGAGAAACCATTCACATGCAGTCAGTGTGGCAGAAGTTTTATCCAATCATCACACCTTAATCAACACATGAGGATCCACACTGGAGAGAAACCATTCGCATGCACTCAGTGTGGGAAGAGTTTCAGCCTATCATCATCCCTTAATTACCACATGAGGATCCACACTGATGATAGACCATTCACATGCACTCGGTGTGGGAAGAGTTTTACCCGCTCATCACACCTTAATCAACACATGAAGAAAAACCATTCAAATGCACTCAGTGTAGGAAGCGTTTTTACTGCTCATTCTCCCTTAGTCGACACATGAGGATCCTGTGGTCACACTGGACTTTTCTCGCTATAGACTTCCATTCAGATGCACGTGAATGCGTCAGACCGGAAATGCAAGTTCGTGCCTCAAGTTTCGCAGTTCATTGCCTTGCAGAGTTCAAGCTTGGTGAATTCTGACCTGCAAAATTGCATAACTTGACTGTGTGAGACCTATCGAAGATCAAAACATGACCTCTCTGGACTAGGGCTGTAACGATACACCAAACCCACGATTCGGTTCGTATCACGATTTTTGACCCACGATTCGGTTCGTATCACGATTTTTTTTTTTTTTTTTTTCGTGTGGGGTGGGCAAAAAAAAGATTTTTAAAACTATTTTTTATTAAATAACATTTGAAAAATCTTTATAAACTAAACATCAAAGAACAATATTAACTATGCAAATTATTAACAATATAAATAGCCATATATAAAATAAATAAATAGCCAAAGCTATATCACTTCTGTTTTCTTTGTAACAAAATACTGTTGAAAAACCAAACAGAACTAAACTCCATTGTGTAGATGGTTCAAGCATGTTGAAAATTCTTTTTCAATCAAGTTCTCTTACATAGAAAAAGTAAATTAAATAGCTACTAGGGATGCTCATTTTGTTAATTTTGCTAACCGACAACATTAATCGGTTATTACCAGTTAACTGGTCAGATTACTGTTAATTTTATATTAAACAAATTGACGTGTCTATTTTTTGTCTGACACATTAAATATTGCATTTTAAAATACTGATTTATTTTTATATGTTAGAATATTAATAGCGGAACAGAACAACAGAGCATTTCCACGCACCTGCAGTGTTTAGCACAGAAGAGCAGAATAATCTAATTAAATAAATAGGACTGCCCTAAATTATTTTCACTTAAATAATTAATTTATATTACAAAACGACAATACTGACTGATTCTTTTTAATAACCGGCATAGGCTTTTTTTTCCAATCATATGTTTTTTTCTTCCGTCAAAGAAAAATCGCAGACTTCCTCAAATTGCCCGCTTTACGGAAAATATGCATTTATTTAAAGCTCCGCTGTTATTATTATAATCACAAAACCTTTTACATTTTAATAGAAATCATTATTTTAAAGATTATGTTCTGATATAGCCTATGCTTTCCTCTCTCTCCCTCGCGGTTCAAGTGCGCGCGCTGCGTGATGAAAAGACAGCAACAATGCGCTCATATGTAGACTTTTTGTAAACAGTTTTGTTGTTTAAATATGATATTGCATTAATCTGCGTACATGCTTTATAAGCTGTAAAATAAAAAGTAAAGCCTATTTGTTGCGTTCATTACGCAGATCCAGGTCAACATAAGCGCTGGTTAAGCATCAACAGGTCTGTATCAAACAGCAATATTCTTCTTCCATTTTGCTTCTTTGGCAAATGTGTCTGTAGGCACGGGTTACACGTTATGGTACCGCAAATTAAGTATGCCTTGCAGTTAAACAAGGGGCGAAAACGAGGCGCACCTCACTGCCTTTATGTTGACAAGGAAAAAAGAAGAGGCGCGGTCCTCTTATGAAACGACTGAATCAGCAGGGTATCGATTGTGCAAAAGTGTTGCTGTCTGTCTTGTTACAATAGTAATATTTAATACTATTGTGATATTCAAGATTTGTACATTCATACAGCTCTGGATAACTTAAAACAGCGATTAGACCTTCAGAGCGGCGTTAATGCGTCCTGAAGTAAATCGAAACGGCTATAAACTCCAGCAAGATAGAGTGATTATATGCAGAGCCATATACCTTTATCTCTAAATAAAGTATAACTATAGAAACTGTGTTCATCTTAACTGAAAGCTTCGTCGTGTTTTCTGACCTCACACATCGCGCACCTGTCAGTCAGCACTCTCGAAGGTTCAAACAGAAATCGCACAGCACGGATACAGAAAAGTTTGCACTGTTACCTGACATTTGGTGAACGCCCATCCCTCTCTGCGCAGCCACATTAACAGTGTGAGCAAATCATCGTATATGCGGTGAAAATCCAGCCGCTTTGACAGCATTGGCAATGTTTCTGGCGTTGTCGGTTGTCAAGCGGGGTTAAGTTGGTTTTGTTTTTGATATTCCTGACACATTCAGACAGTCCCTTACTAAGAGCTCCGTGCGAGCTCTCCCGGCTAAATATTGCGAGGGCTTAAACGGAGCAGTGCTTGTAATGTCGAACGAAAAAAAGTGTTAATTAGCTCAACTTTTGCAGGCAGGCGTGACGTTATTGGAAAGGTATCACGGGGTGTGTCGCGATTCTCCCTTATCACACCGCGACACAGGATCGTAGATCTGAGTTTCGCGATTTCGATTTTATATCGTGTATCGTTACAGCCCTACTCTGGACAGTTAGTAAAATATAGACCAATCGCTTGCTTTTTAAATGTCTGATCATCTTGTTTAATCCGGCTCCTTTTCACAGCGCTGTACAACAGAATTTTGCATGCTCAAATTCTAGTGTGACCGCAGCTTCGATGTGGGATGAGTTTCAGCAGCTCCTCAGACCTTTATTAAACACATGAAGACCCACACTGGACAGAAACCATTCACATCTACTCAGTGTGGGAAGAGTTTTAACCAATCACCAAACCTTAATGAACACATGAAGATCCACACTGGTGTGAAAGAGTATATGTGCTTTGAGTGTGAGAAGACTTTTATTACAGCTCCAAAAACTGCACCAGACGATTCACACTGGAGAGATCGTACAAGTGTTCAAACTGTGACAAGGTTTAATCAGTTAATGCATCTCAAAACACAAAAGAGGATTCAAATGTGCCGCGCTCCTTGCATTTATGTAAACACATTGATGGCGGCTGAGAGAAGAACAGTTTCATAAACATCTGGCAAACAGCACCTCTGTAGCTTGAAATCTTGTCTACTCCACTCTCTAGTGTATTCATGTAGCTAGTGTTGTTTTGGATGATGTTCTCTGTTTGACTCCCTGAATGAGAAATCCAGGTTGGAGTATGTGGTAAATCGTGATTGGATGCCTGCATTACTCATCAATGGCTATATAAAAGTTGTTGTGCCAGCTACCTCAGGACGCTGTGGCTACTCAGGAGTCCTCATGTCAAGACCTGCAATCTCATTGACTCTTTCACATTATGGTTTTGTTTTGCATTACTTATATCATGTAATTAAAATGTTGTTGTGATTATATCCTAAGTTCTTTATCTTCATTAGTATCCCTAGACATTAGTTGGTTGCTTTGATTGATTGTTCTATGAGTTACATTTTATAATAAATCATTTGCATTCAGGTTATTTTGTTGGCTCATCTCTCTTTTGTGCTGCGACTCAAACAAGCGAGTCATAACACTTTGTAAAATGTAAAATGTTGTATCCAAGATCTTGTCCTTTCAGTCATGACCATGGGTGACAGTAGGTACTTAGATTACCTTTCGTCTCAGCTCCTTCACCACAACAGACAATCACATCAACTCCATTACCAGCCGGCAGCTAGCTCTCTGCAACTCTCACATGGCCGCCCACTGAAGCACTGGGCCTGGTCAGTACCTGGATGGGAGACCACATGGGAAATCTAGGTTGCTGCTAAGTGGTGTTAGTGAGGCCAGCAGGGGGCGCCCAACCTGCGGTCTGTGTGGGTCCTAATGCCCCAGTATAGTGACGGGGATGCTATACTGCTCAGTGAGCATCGTCTTTCGGATGAGATGTTAAACCGAGGTCCCGTGTGTGGTCGTTAGGATGTTTAGGGATGTTAGGGTTTAACCCTGGCATCCTGTCCATCATGGGCTCCTAACCATCCAATTCAATTTGCTTAATCTCTGTCTCCTCTCCACCAATCAGCTGGTGTGTGGTGTGCGGGCTGGTGCAAAATGGCTGCTGTCGCGTCATCCAGGTGGATGAAGTGGTGGAGGAGATCCCCCCCATTGTGTAAAGCGCTTTGAGTGCCCAGAAATGTTATTTTTTCAATCAGGAATTATTATTATTATTACTGCTGCCGCTGCACTGATCCATCTTTAAATCTCATATTACATTCCTCATGGCAAAAATAATCAGATACTCTATTTGGGGTAAGGACTCTCTGCCAAACTGGAAGTGGCCACTGTTTTCCATTCAAGCATTATGGTTTCTGACTTAGAGGTGCTGTTTCTTTCTCTGCCATATCACACTCAGCAGCAAACTGTCCCACTGCATGCTGAAGGTCCATGTCCAGAGTACCCGTGGGGTCTTAAAAGCATTGAAAAAGTCTTAAATTTGATAATCTCAAATTAAGGCGTTATAGCTTTGAATTTGGTATACAACGTCTTGAATTTTGTTACAAAGGTCTTAATTTTATGCATTTTTTTTTGCTATTCCTAGGATTAAGTTCAGAACGTAACAAAATGAACTGCTACTAATGTAGGCTATTTTAAAATTAATGCAGCGTAACGTTGAGTGCACCTCTACCTCCATGTCATAGCAGAAATCGCGAAAGTGTGTGCACCCGTCATATGGTTACTTGAGGTGAGGTACAGAACAAGATAGTCACTAGCCCAGTTTGTCGGCTAAAATGGGAAAGTGTCGCTGTGGCCAAGGAATCTGAATTGAGTTTGGGTTAAGCCTGTGCCAGGAAATGACCGCGACGCCTACTGCTGTTGATGCCGGAAATCTTTTAAGCTAACGTTAGAGACAATGGATGTTACGGCCCTGGACTCCCATATGGGGGGTTGCCAAACACACCGTGTGTATTACTGCTTGTCAGCGCCAACCACCTATTGTGCAGTTCTGTGCACCGGACGCCTCTTCGGTTACTGAAACAGCTTTACCGATCAATAACAAAGAAGTTTCTACATTAGAAGAATGACATTTTCTTCTTCCTGTTTTACGGTGGTCGATAACAAAGTTTTTGATGCGTTACTGCCACCTCTTGCTCTGGTTGGTGATGTAGCCAAACAATCATTGGGCTGACACGAGAAACTTGCTTGATTAAAAGATGGCTGAGAGAGATTAGATTAGGGTGTAATTCATTAATGAAAAGTTGTAAAAAATATATACAATATAATGCTTATTGCAGAGTATTTCCCTTTACTATAAATAACTTTAGTATTTTATTTGTGTAACACCTGGTTTTATTGGATTTTTAGTTTTTGCTGTTATATAACATAATTTGTTTCTGTTTGGTACAACATAATATTTACAGTAAACAACTGAACTGAATCATTTTTCATTGACAGTTTTATTAATCACTAAGATATGATTGACTTGGATTTAAGTTGCTTCGATTTAAATATGAATATTGTAAAATTAGCTTGGGTGTAGCTACACTACTTTTGCCAAGGAGTTTTTAGCTTAGCTTGCTACATTTCCAAGAGGTAAGCTTTTAGTCTAGTTAAGCTGGCAATCTGGCTTTAAAAAAGGCCATTCAACTGAGACTGCCCTGCTCTCTGTTGTGGAGGATCTCAGACTGGCTAAAGCAGACTCTAAATCATCAGTCCTCATCTTGCTGGATTTGTCAGCTGCTTTTGACACTGTAAACCACCAGATCCTGGTATCTACGCTTGAGTCACTGGGCGTTGCGGGCATGGTTCAGATCTTACCTCTCTGACAGGTCATTCAGGGTGTCTTGGAGGGGAGAGGTGTCCAACCTACAGCATCTAAACAGTGGGGTATCTCAAGGCTCTGTTCTTGGGCCACTTCTCTTCTCCATCTACACAACATCTTTAGGACCAATCATCCAGAAACATGGATTTTCCTACCACTGCTATGCTGATGATACCCAGCTATACCTCTCTTTTCACCCTGATGATTCCTCGGTTCCAGCTCGCATTTTCAGCCACCCACCTGAATGTTTGGCCACAAAATACACCAAACTGGATTTCAAAGAATCTCAGCAGATGTTTTCTGTTAATCACATCTCCATGGTGCTCATTTAAGTTTCTTTGGTCTTGTCCAGTACTGCCTCTGGGGACAGTTTTCTGTATGACTTTCCTTTGTTAGCTTCCTTTACTTTAGTTGCCTCTATCTGTCAGATTCAGGCTGCCATCAATAAAATAATTACATCATTAATAACAATGTTTGTCCTAGTTGAGACAGTGAATAAGTGAAATTTTATTTTATCTATTTTGTAATGTAATAATGTACACTTAACGTAAATATTTTCTACATTTTGAAAACTACTGTTTTATTACATGTAAAAGCAGTGCATTCAAACTATTACTTTTGTATAACATGTCTTTATTGAGTATTGAACCCAAAACTTACCCTAGACAGGCTTAGGGAAAAAAAAAATAATAAAAAAAATAATAAAAAAATGCAAATAAATAAAATAATAAATTACACATATACATATACACATAAAAATATAATAAATAAATAAATAAAAATAAAATCAAGCACCAATTAACATCCCACAACTTCAGACTTCCGAAGCTTCTTCAATATCTCCGTTTTTTACAAAGTTCAAAAACAATTCCCAGATGTCACAAAATTCAGAGGATTTTATTCTTATTATATATGTGAGCTTTTCAAGAGCTAAGCATGTTATAAGGTTTCTCAACCAAAATCCAATGGAGGGGTGATTAACTTTTTTTCCAGCTTAAAGCAATACAACGCCTTGCTTGTATTAAACATAAATCAATCAATTTTCTTTCTTTAGTACACAAGGCACAACTGTCTTCACTGTAAAAAATTGCTGTTAAAAAAAGGTCAGATTCTATGGTAAAATAATGTTTTTTCACTAAAACAGTAATATTCTGTTAAAAACAGTGCTTCGAGAAAGTAACCAACTGCAGAAAACTGTGAGCTAACAGAGTTCAGATTCGATGTTTTGAAGTCTGTGTTTGAAATCACACTTTGTGTCCTTGTTCACTATTTCATACACTAGTTCACTAATATAGTTCACCTGACAGAGTTAATGAACACTAATGAGTGAATTCAGACACTGATGAACACCTGCTGTTAATAATTACAATTACTGAAGAAAATAAACAAGAAACACAAACAGTGACTTGAGTTACAACATTAAATAAAATCAAATAAAATAAAACAGCTTCAGTCTCAGCAGAGGATCATTAAACAACTCCACAAACAACAGCAGACACAGACTTATTACTGACTGATTTGACTTCCATACTATTCTCATTGAGATCCAACAGAAATTAAGGTGTTTTTTGTGTCACCATAATGGAGTGAGGGGCTGGTTTAGTTGGGCTCTTCACCCTTGAACTTATTAATTCAGACTCTCCAATTACTATAATAAGGAGTTAACTAAATGCTTGTATTATAGTAATCAAGTTGGAAAGTCAATAAATAGAGAAATCTATTTGCCTGAAATTAGTTCTGATAAATGTTTTGGTATAAATCTGGAAGAAGGGCCTCATGTAATAGATTTTATGCCTAGTTGCAGGTATTAATTTAATTAATGAGAAGTAGAAACAGAAAAGATACCTCCGTAATTACTTAACAGTTAAGAAATAACATACAAAAACAGTTCAGTTATGACAAATACACACTCAGACCTCATGAATCTGACCTTGTATCTCAACAATGGTAACATCTCAAATGTTTCATGCTGCAATGCATGCTGGGAGTGGCACTGTACAAATATCCCAGCATGCATTGCGGTATAAATAAATGTTGTATAATGGTCTCACAGTTTTCTTTATTTGTGTTTGATTCTGCTGTTGTTTATGTTTAGACTTTCAGTTGCCTGTTTGTGAGTTAAACTGGTAATTATGTTAGTTGTCACCATTATTGAGGTTCATATGCTGATTATTGATGT